>NW_009798270.1:822251-828216 GCF_000520075.1 Aphanomyces astaci | reverse complement strand
CCTACCTCATATTGTCATGGAATTTGATGTGTCGATCAAAATCAACGGAGACAATCCGGTAAATTCAGCTCGAGTTCATTTGCGAGTTTTACCTGATTTGAGTAAAATGCAGATTTGAGCACATTTCATGCGAGGGCGATTCAATTGGAATCGTGTTTCATAAAACGAAGACGTCACAAGAGGGTAACGTTGTTATATATATATATATATATATTAGTATATGTTAGTTAATTCATGTCGTAGGAACGAAAAATAAGGACCCGAAGCATTGCTTTGCAAACCCTTTGAAGCCCCAGGTGTGTGTCTATTTGGCATTGGCAATTTATTTGGCTTGTAATTCCCAAATATTGCCAAGCAATCTGTTTCCTGGAGCGAAGCAAAAGGTACAACGTAGTAATTATTTTATTCAAGAAAGAAATATATAAATTTATAGTTACTATTCTATTCGAGAAATAAAGTTATGCATTTAATAGCTATTAGTAATTTAGATATAAGTTCCCGATATAGTTATTACTACGTAGTAGTAATTCTCATCGATGATATATTAGGACCGATTTGGCAAAAGCCTTGGGCGGATGCTGTCAACTCCACACGGTGGAAAAAAGCCAAACGACATTGGAACACACTCTATTCGAAAAGGAGCTGCCACGTTTGTGTCCTCTGGGAGTACTGGTGGTCCGTCTATTGTGAGTGTGTGCTTGCGGTGTGGGTGGTCCTTGGGGAACGTTATGGAACGTTACTTTCGCTACGAGGCTGCCGGTGACCAGTTTACTGGTCGTGTAGTCGCCGGATTGCCTATCAACAGTGCTGATTTGTCCATGTTGCCCCCACATTTTGCTGTAGCCCCAAACCCTCTGGTTTTGGAAACAATCTCAGTGTTATTTCCAAATTTTGCCCATCACGACCACATGTCTGGCGTCCTGCGCCTCCTTTTGGCGAGCTTGGTATACCATTACGACTTTCTCGTGGCCCAACTGCAACCCAACCATCCTCTTTTGTCCACTGCCTTGTTCATAGAACCCGGATTTGCGGCATCTCTTCGTTTGTTTGTAATTTCTGGGCTCGAGTCGCAGTGTCTCGTGGCATCTGGCATCCCTCCCCACGTCGAGTTGTTGCGTCAACTCGATAAAAACCAAAAATCAATCCAAGACATCTCGAGCATTGTGCTGTCTGGAGTTCGAGAAATTGTAGACGAAAAGGAACTTGCTGCCGGCAAAATCACTCGGGAATTCTTTCAAAACACCCTTGAAAAGGCCATCGCTGATGTTGTTGATGTGGCGCGTGCTGTATCAAATCCACATCGGCCGCATGCCGACGAACGTGCCTCTGACTACCCTGTACACCATTGGGGTGGTCAATTGCATATGCTACCAAAGGACTTCAAGTTCCCAAGTGTGGACTTGGGCACAGCATGGAGTTTATGGTGGCGAGGTAATCCATCCCAAAAGGTGCCCCCATTCCGTAAAATTTGCACTCGTGACTTGTCGTTAAAATCCGAGTGCAAAGAATTTTACGAATGGAAGTATATTATGGGAAAGCTGTCGTCATACTACACTGCTCAACATGGTAACGGCCCCAACGCCACGGCAAGCCCCGAGGAGCTTATTGCCTCGTTTACCATTGCAAACCGTCTGTTGGACCCAATTCGGTTGACAACGACAAAGAAGCGAACAAGGCGTGGTGGCCAGCTCCGTGTTTCGACCGCCGCCAGGTTGGTTCGTCAAATGGAGCCACCGGCAAACCAAAGACCGTACCAGAAGCGCAATAAACGACCTCTTCGTGCCTAAGCGTCAATATAGGATGCATTATTAATACAGTGATCGAAATAAAGATATGACACCCATTGGTTTCTCCAATTTCCTCGCTTCCATTGGCCGAAACGGCCTCCAAACTTGGCCAATCAAAAGGCAACTTGGTTGCAACCCAGCGGTCATTGCGATTTGACAATCCGAGGTCTTTCACTCGAGCAATTGGCGGGAGATCAAATAACCGCGAGAAACATTAATATGACCCTATGAATGTAAGGCAAATGGCATCGATAGTGTACTCACACATCACACTCACGCAGATATACTCCTTAGACGCCACAGCCATTCCCAGAGGAGACCTTCTCTCGGACGACCAGAAGTTGGAGATCCTGGTCCTCCAACGCGAAGGCCACAAGGCACGCTACATCGCGAACAAGCTCGGCCGCTCGCGTGGATGTATCCAAGGGTTCCTTCGCAGTCCGTCAACGTACGGCACCGCTCGGTCGCCAGGAAGACCTTCCACCGTCAGCCCGACCCTGCACCGCCGACAGATCCGAGCTGCCCGTACAGGCAAGTACACGGCTTCCGAGCTCATGGAACGGTATTCGCTTCCTGTAGGCGAACATCGTGTGTGCCAGCTACTCAACAAGTGCGGGAAGCTCAAGTATAAGAAGCGACTTGCCGCGCCAATGTTGACGCGGGCACACCAAAAGGCCCGTGTCAAGTGGGCCAAGGATGCGCGGGAATGGGGCCGCAAGTTCGAAGACATCATCTGGTCCAACGAAAAGAAGTGGAACCAGGACGGGCCAGACGGGTTTAGCTTCTACTGGGCTGACGTTACTGGCCGCCGCGAACACTTTTCGAAGCGCCAAAATGGGGGTGGCAGCGTCATGGTTTGGGGGGGGGTTAGCAGCCACGGCAAGAGAGAGCTGGCCTTTCTGGAGGGCAAGCAGAACAAGGAATCATACATTGGTACGATTTCCGACTTCATGCTCCTCTACGCCCACTAGAAGCATCAAAATGTCTACCAGTTTCAACAAGACAATACGTCCATCCACACGGCGGGCGCCATATTGGAGTGGTTCAAGGAGCCCGATATTGCCGTGGATGTAATTCAGTGGCCGGCCAAGTCACCCGACTTGAATCCAATCGTAAACCTGTGGGGAATCATGTCCCGGAAGGTTTACGACAACGGCCGGCGTCAGTTTTCGAAGAAGGCCGACCTCATCGCCTGTGAGCGCCAAGTTTGGGATGAGATTGGCATCTCGTTGCTCCAGAAACTCGTGGCTGGGATGCCAAAGCGATGCGATTTAGTTGTTGCGAGCAAAGGTCGCAAAATTAAGTACTAACTGTAAAGACTCGATTTGCTGAATGTGTCATATCATTATTTCTTCGTCAATTTTCGTGTCTTGGGTTGTGGATGCACAGAAAGCCGTTATAACTGCCCCAGTGGCAACGAATACGCTCATTACAAGTGTCTATTGCTATTGAAGTAGTTCCTCAATCGTCGAACGTTGTTACTGGACTTCGTTATTAGAAAACCCTAGCGGTCATATCTTTATTTCGATCACTGTACATCTTCCTCGCCATTCCAGCACGATGGCGTGCAATACAGTACTAAGAGCATCTCCACCGCACCTCCAATTGGTCTGGTTATTTTTGGGACAAACCAGAAATAACCAAAATACCCAATTCTTCATCTCCACCTCGATCCCTTTAAAATAGAGAGACCTCAACTTCTGGAATGTAGAATCAATAAAGATACCTTCGAGGTCTCTTTATATTCCAAAATCCAATAGTACTTTGAAGTAAACAACTTTTGCACCTATGGTCATGTGCTGCAAAACGTAGGTGCGGGGCATGGTCGTACTACACGCCATTGAAACGAACGTCCACCTCAATGGTGGCACTGCTATCGCAGTAGTACCTCGTTGGCTCAAGTAAAATTACTATTATTGTAATTGTCCAGCGCTTTGAATTATTTTCTGTATATAATTGTCAATTAGTTTTTCCCATCCCCTGGTCACGACGCAGCCCATCATCATCGTCGTGTAAGTACCATTGTCGGCATGCCTTGTGGCTGCAGACGAAGCTGTACTTCAATTCTCTGCCGATATTCTTCGTTGTTTTCCATGTACTTTCTGGTCTCGGCAGCGATGGCGATCGTTAAGATCGTAAATGTAGCCACAGTCAAACCCGTCCGCCGCGCCGCGTTTGAAAGCGATAGCGAAAGCGACGACGAAACAGATCGCTTGACGAAAAAACCCAAGAAATCGCCAGGCACGAAAGACGATGTCAACGTTTCTCGTGTCCCAGGCGACGACTACTTTGCGGCATGGAATGCGTCGGATGTCCAACTCGTAAGCGGCGACGAGACGAGGCCGCTTCGCTGGCGCCTTTGAGTCTTCCTCATCATGTTATTGCGCCCCACGTGACCTCCAAGTACGTTGGGTTGGTTGCCCAGAACTTAACGTTATAGCCCACGTTTGTTGAGTCGAATGCTTGAGCATGTAAACATGCCTATATCGTGGCAGTCCTTCCACCCTCAAGTACATCCATCGAAGGAGTGCCGAATGTTGGGTTTCTGACGACGCATCCCGTGGTTGCTCCTGGCTTTCTGACGTCGATTGTGCAGACTTGCGTTGACGAGGACGGGACGACGGTCATGTGGAAGCAGTCGGTGCTGTCGTTCAACGGGTGTCAAGAACTCTCGGAACATGGCGCTGGAAAGACGCCGCCAGGTACGGCGGTATGACATGCCATGGCTTGAATCTTCCTAGAAATGTGGACAATATTCTATTTTTACTTATTTATGAGGTTCTCATCGGCGAGTTATTTACTTTTGTGGAAGTCATGCACGTTGTATCTATTCACCATCGTGTCTGCAAAGAATAATTTATTCCCATGTTCCCCTCAGACGAATAACTTACTCGAATAATTCAAACACAATGGACAAACTGTATTATTAATCGATTAAGAAAAACATACCAGTAACTAGTTCCTTACTCCAAGGTACAAGTAACTAGTTCCTTACTCCAAGGTGCGCATCATCGCTTGAACGTCTTCGGTGGTCCAAAAATGGATGTTCGCGCGAAAAAACATTTACTCTTCAAAGTTCTTCGGTGTTATACTGCAGCGGCGATCCCCAACCGCCAACTTCGTAGCCGAGAAAAAGCGCTCGCACATGTTGGATGTGGGGCGCAGGAAGCGGCAATCCTTGTAAACGCTTGGGGCTCGCATGACCTTCTTCTTCTTCAGCGCACGCTCCGCCAAAGACAACGCCGGCACAGCAACACCTTCTTCGCTGCCTTGGCTTGCTTGAGAATCCCGTAACGCCTTGATGGCTTCAGCTTCAACGTTGGTCAACGACGCTTCGCTTTCCAGCAGAACCTTGACAACGCCGTCTTCAAACGCTGGATTCTTCACAATGGCCGCGCTTCGGCCCAATCGTGCGGCGGCATCCGGATAATCTTCGATTACGGTATCGAAGATTTGTCGAGCGTCAAGCAAGGAGCAATCTTCGGATTGCAGCGCCAATGTAATCGCGTTCAGGTCTTCGAGCTTTGTGAGTAATGCGGTGACCTCGCGATCTTCAACAACATTGAGTCGTAAAACATCAATGTTGTTGTCATTAATATCAATCAAAAATGATTTGATTTCATTATACCGTTTCAACATACTGTACGTCGAACTCCAACGAGTACTGTTGTTAGTCTTGGCCACCAAGGGAGTTAGACGGCGTAGACGGGCCGCCGGTAGCGTGAACCGTAGCTTCGTCATCAACTGATTGACCTTGTCGATAACATCGGCGTGGTCTGCCAGCACGTCTGACATGAACAGGTTAAAGCGGTGGCTGGCACATCCAATCAACGGCACCCCAGCCCGACGAGCAAACGCCCCATTTGTGAAACAATTGTCCCCGATAAGTGCGATAACATTGTCCCACGTCTTGATATACAATTCCAGCACAAATTACGTAAATTCGTAGTGGGCATCCGCACTTAACGACTCCTCGTCGTTGATTGGTGCAAATGCCAGTTACGTCCGCGTGTAGCCAATCGGATCGCTCGATGGAAATGTTGCAAAAATGGCAAGGTAGTGCGTTGACCCGTGGGACCACCCGTCATGGACAAGAGCAAACTGGTCGGGGAGCTGACTGGCGATCTTGCGCTCAACGTGAGCGCAGAGAGCGTGCATGTACTTCATAAACGAAGTGG
>NW_009798270.1:713990-811409 GCF_000520075.1 Aphanomyces astaci | reverse complement strand
TCGTCAATGACAGATTATACGTTTCATTTCACGATCACTGATTATGTGGTGAGTTATTCACTAGTTCATATGTTTTTTACCAAAGGCGTTGTGACTGACTAATGACTAAATTATTTTGAATTGTGACGCGGCATTTTGTAAATTGGCACATATTTGGTTAAATACCCAGTCACTGGTTTTGAGGTCTACTACTCGGCTGCATTACCTGGATTTATGTATGTTGCAGTGTAAATTGGCAGATTTGAGGTCGATTATGCCAAATACGTTGCAAAGCACAATAATACTACACCATTTTTCGTTTAAGTTCGGGTTATTTCCGGTATATTTCGTCCGACGCACAACTGATTCACGCCATGCGCGTTATGTTCGCCAAGCATTCAATATATTTCGTCCAGACCCTACATGGTTGCAGTATATTTCGACTAATGCCCGGTAAATGTCACCCCACAACCAGTATATTTCCCATGTTGTTGTTCAATATTTTTTCAAATGATGTTCCATCTATTTCGATAAATCGACGCAGTAATCGACGGAACGAAGTAGCCAATGAAATTTTCAAAAAACACCTTTCGATCAATCAAATTGCAGTTGCATCCGGTGCATTGCCAAGCTTAGCCATTTCACAAAGAGTTCAACGTTGTATCGGACAAGAGTCGCAGTGAGTATATTTAGTTCAAGTAAAATGACGCTCGACGATTTCAGGTGGATTTGACATCGTTCGTCGAATCTGCCGAAAATACCAAATTTAGTTCGAAAGCACAATATCAATGATGTAGACAAGTAGACAAGTATCCACCACCTTCGATTTACTTGTTTGCTTCGAAAATCGAAATAACGTTAGATGGAACATCATTTGAAATATATTGACAGAAAATTATACCGCCTGGGGGACATATACCAGACATTAGTCGAAGTATAATGCAACGATGTAGGGTCTCGACGAAATATATCGAATGTTCGGCGAACATAACGCGCATGGCGTGAATCAGTTGTGCGTCGGACGAAATATACCGGAAATACCCTGAACTTAAACGAAAAATGGTGTAGTGCATGTACTGTAGTCAGACTTTCGAGATACTAGTAATATATTGTAACAATAATAATTTAGATAATTTTTTACGCAAATCATCTATTTTGGAATGGCGTATGGATAAGATTATCTATTTTCGATGGCAGTATCTAAAAATAAGCCAACGTTATCGTAAAATCATTCACTACAGTGTAGTATGTAGTTTGTAGTCCCAATCATACATTACCTCGTCATTTGGTCAACAGTTCGTGAACATTCATACATCCCAGCACAATTTCCTTCGTTGCAAAATGCTGCCCAATCAAATCTGTGCTTCATTGTAAGTGGTTAAAATGCATTTCACCGAAAACCTCTCCTACGAATTCCGATCACAATACAGTAATGCTACTATTAATATTGATATTATTAATTACTAGTAATAGTATAGCTACCGTTATGGGGCCAGCATCTTAACGTTGGTCTCGTTGAGGCCTTTAAAGTACTTGACGGTCTTGACCTTGAGTTCCAACGTCGCGTCTTCGTCGCAAACTACCAGTCACGAACGTTAGCACGCATCGTCCGTATCAGGGTATATGTATGTCCTACCAATTGCGGCATTGTTGTGGTTTTGAATTGCCGACACCGTCCACATGTGGTTGACGCCCTCTTCGATGCACTTGTACAACGCATACGCTTTCGAGTGTCCCGTGATGATAATGAGCACTTCGCGTGCGTCCAAGACGGTGCCCACGCCAACGGTAACGGCCATCTTGGGCACGAGATTCAAATCACCGCCAAAGAAACGCGAGTTCGCGACAATCGTGTCGTACGCCTAATTAGACTGAGAGGGGGGTCTAGGTCACTGAGAACCAAACCAAAACATACCAGTGTTTTCACACGTGTGCGAGAGGATAGTGACGAGCCTGGCTCGTTGAACGCAATATGGCCATCAGGGCCAATGCCGCCCAAGAACAGCTCGATTCCCCCGAACGACGCGATTTTCACTTCGTACAATCGGCACTCCTCCTCCAAATCTGACGCATTACCGTCCAAAATATGCACGTTTTCGCGCTTGATGTCAATGTGTTGGAGAAAGTTTGTCCACATGAACGTGTGGTAGCTTTCCGAATGGTCTCTGGGTAAGCCGACGTATTCGTCCATGTTGAACGTGACCACGTTTTGAAAACTCAACCTTCCTTCGCGGTAGTACTGCACGAGTCGCTTGTACGTTTGCAACGGTGAGCTACCAGTGGGGCACCCTATATATATGCGATGTGGTCAATTGCGACTCGGCTGTCATGACCTTACCCAGGACAAACGGTCGATCGGGTGTAGGTTTGAACTTCGTAATGCGCTGCACGACATAGGCTGCAACCCAGTCCGCGACGGCGGCGGCATCTTTTTCAATGATCAAGCGCATCTTGGTCGGAAATTCAAAGTGTTTGTCAATGATCACATGCATACGGATACCTATAGCTATCCGGAAATGTATCTTGGACTGAACTCATAAATTGCATCTGCTAATGAACGACAAGACCGTGAAGGTCGCGAATGTCCGCTTGCTGCGCGGCGGCAAGTTGACCAACACGTTTCTGTGGATCGAAAATGGAAAAGTCGCTGACCCTCAAGCACGCTACTGGCGGAGTCAATCGTCCGCGGAATATGGCCCGCGCGAGGTCGTGGATGGACGAGGACTCATCTTAGCTCCAGGGTTCGTAGACATCCAGCTGAACGGGGCGTACGGACATGACTTTAGCGATGTAAAGTGCACCGAAGCCGACGTGCTTGAAGTGCGTCAAAAGTTACTCGCGACGGGGGTCACATCATTCTGTCCCACCGTGATTTCGTCGGCCCCATCGACGTATGCTCGCGTGTTGTCGAAATTCCGGCGCACGTCCGACGGCCATCTCGTGCGAGGTGCCAACATGGTGGGGCTCCATCTCGAAGGGCCTTTCATCAATCGTCAGCGCAAAGGTGCCCACAAGGAAGAAGTGCTTCTCGACCCCGTGGATGGCCTGGCGTCGTTGGAAGCTGTGTATGGCCCATTGAGTCGTGACACGGTAGCTCTTGTTACATTAGCCCCCGAGCTGAAGGGCGCTTCATTGGCGATTTCCCAGCTGGTGGAGCGTGGTATCGTGGCCTCTGCTGGCCATTCGTCAGCAACCATCCAAGAAGCCGTCGCGGGGGTCGGTGCGGGGATCTCCATGCTCACGTACGTCGGAATATGCTAGTCGTTCAATCTTGCATGTTTGCATCGTAGACACCTCTTCAACGCCATGGCGTCGTTCCACCATCGCGACCCTGGCCTTGTGGGGCTTTTAGGCGCAACAGAGTGCCCTCGACCGTCCTACGGCCTCATCCTAGACGGCATCCATGCCCACGCCACGTCTTGTCGCATTGCGCAGGCCAGCCATCCGGACGGTCTTATCCTTGTCACAGATTGCATGGCGGGTATGGGCCTGCCGGACGGCTCGTACGTGTTGGCGGACCTCCCAGTCGACGTCCAAGGCGGCCGCGCGTACCTGCACAACACCCAGACCATTGCCGGCAGTGTCGTCCAAATGGACACGTGCGTGCGCACGCTGCGCCAGTACACCGACTGCTCCATCGAATACGCCCTGGAAGCGGCGTCATTGCATCCTGCTCGAGCGCTCGGCCTCCGCGCCAAGGGCTCGCTCGAGTTTGGCGCCGACGCGGACTTTGTGCTCTTGACAGACGACCTTCGCGTCGTGCAAACATATATTGCAGGAGTGTTGGTGTACGACCGACTAAACGAGCTAGATCTTCGCGTGCCCTCGCAGAATAATTCCCTCGACGCCGCGGTACTTCAACCATGGCGCCTCACTGCGTTCGACTTGGACGATGTCCGAGCGTTGGACAAAGCAGCGTCGGTGGGAGACCTCGCCTTGGTCAAGCAATTGCAAGCACATGCCAACATGCATTGCACCACGGATGCCATGGACGACGCCGCGGGCAATGGACACCTCGAGGTTGTGAAATTCCTTCATCAGCATCGATCGGAGGGATGCACTACCCGAGCTATGGACTATGCTGCCGCCCGCGGCCATGTAGATGTCCTTCAGTTCCTCCACGAGTACCGCTCGGAAGGATGCACTGCCTATGCGATGACGACTGCTAAGGCGAACGGGCACGGTGCTGTAGTGCGCTACTTGCAAGAACATCAGCATAGCGTGTGCTTGAACGACGTGAGGCTAACGGGCGACCGAGGTTAGGCCTGAGATTACACATCTTTGAATATAATTGAAAATGCATTGGTATATGTACGTACTGTAGTAATCCAAGTTCGTCCATTGTTGTGCGATTGTCGACGACGTTGGTTTATCCGGATTCGTGATATTCCCTTGCAAAATACAACAACTATTTACGAGACCAATATACTTAAACTATTAATACCACTATATATTTTGATTAGTATGGAAAGGAAAGCTAATAGTCCGGACAGTGTGAGTGTTGGTGTTCGAGGATATTATTCTGGTTTCAACCTCACTTTCAATTTTGCGCCGCCAAACGAGGAAAGTACAACAGCAGCATGGCCCGCACAAAGCAAACGGCGCGCAAGTCCACTGGCGGGAAGGCGCCGACAAGACAACAGCAGCAACAACGGGACTATGCGGTCGACAGATGCGTCCGCGGCACTATCGAGCTTGAAGGGGCGCCGAACGGCTCGAACGTCCTTTTGGAGGAGTCGCTTTTGCTAGCCGAAGATCGCGAGAAAGTGCTTGCATCCCTGTCTCCCGGATCGTCCGAGTTTCATTACTTCCGTTCGATACAATTGCTGCATGAACTGAACGTGGATGATGCGCCTGATGCCGACGACAAGATTGAAGAAATCCTGAATCACGTCAAGTCTCTTGAACAGGATGGAGGATGGCAGCGCGCGAGACGTCTACGTTTGCGGCTGAATATCGTACTACTGGAACATGGTCGCGAAAGCGCTCGCGAGTTTTTTGTAGACACGCTGGGTTTGGAATTGAACACCGTTCGTCCTCCCGAGGCAACATCGGCCGACGTGGGCTCGAGCCAACAAGTCAGACCCAGTACATTGAGGTACGTACACTAACTTTTACATCGTCTAGCGGAACCACATTGTCATATTGTACTGTAACACTACATGTAGCTATGACATTGAAGCCCTCAAGCAAGAAAAGATTGCAAAGGTGAAAAAGTGCCTGTACCTTCAAGACGACAAGTGGATGGTGCCGTACAAGGCCGAATCCTTCCTTCGCCAACTCAGTCCATTTGTCCTGCAAGCCCTCTTTGAAAGTTTAAACTCGCCATCGGGCCTGCCAGATTGGACTCCACCGCAGAAGAAGCTGGTTCTTCAGTTTATCCTGCAGCAAAAGTTGCTTCTATGGACCGACTTTGACTCGTACGTCCATGTTACATGCGTGGCATCTCCTAAGTTGAATGGTATGGTAGGTTTGTGGACGCAGTGGCCAAAGACATTTTGGACATTTATGAGAATGCAACGGGCGACAACAACAAGGTCCAAGTGTTTGGCGGGTTGGCCCACCACAACGACCTGAATCTGACTCAACTGGACGTGCTGTGGGATCGGTGCTCCACTGCACTACATGACAACACACCGTTTGCTCTGCGATATGTCCAGCTTTTGCAAGCCACGAAGGACAACGAAAGGCAGTTCTTGTCCACGGCTGTGACGTGGTTGAAGCAATTGGGGCCTCAAGTGAATGGCGTTCGAGTCGTGCTGCTGCATCGATGGCTCCAGCTCATTTATCATGACAAGAACGAGCCAACTTTGGGCAGTTTGTTCTTGCAGTACGTTGAGATTCCTCGCGAAGAGTGCCGCATTGCAAACGAAGACATGGTCCGCAACGCCGACTACGACAGTGTTGTGCGGTTTGTCAACACGACGAGCTCGGCATTTGGACGACCACAGGCGGAGACAGCTAGCAAACCCCTCGTGTCGACCCTTGCAACGGCGCTGGGATACAGTGTCGACTTATCGTCGGACGAGGTACCATCGCTATAGCAACCTCTCCCTTACCGATCTCACGAATACATCAATTCCCTGGCTAGGACTTGATCAAGACGGTCTTCGCCCTCCTTGTCCAACGAGGCTCGACGATCCAAGATTTTGCGCCATACTTGAGTCTAAAGTTCTTGAAGGCTCAGTACGCCACCGCCATGCTAACGTGTGGGCGGGGGAGTCGCGGCGAGTACGAGCGCGACATTGTCGACCCGTGCGACGTCCACAAGCTGTTTCAAGGGTCTGAAGTGTCATTTTGCAAGTCCAACCCGTCGTCGTTTGCCCCAGACGACCCCGTGTCGTTGGTGCTCAATGTGAAAAACATCCAAGCATTGACGATTCAGCTGTTTGAGATCAACGTGAGCGACCACTACCTCAAGACGTTTCGTGCAATTCCAAGTGACATTTCGTTGGACGGGTTGCTACCGAACGACCAAGTGCGCGTTCGCTTTGACCACGTGCCCAGCCACGTTCGTGTGCAACACCGTGTTGAGTTTCCATCCATGCAATTGTCTTGCCGGGGGGTATTTGTGGTGGAAGTGGTCGGGCAAGACATAGCGTGTCGCGCCGTGGTGCGGAAGGGGGGGCTTCATTTCACGCAGGAAATCACATCCCACGGCCATGAACTGACCGTGTTTGACGAAGCCAGCAACGTGGTGTTGGGCTGTGTGGCTGTGGTGCCCGACGTTCAAGACAAGGCGAAGAAGCATCATTCGTTTTCAGCATCCGAGGACGGACGTATTATCGTGCCATTTTACACGGCGGTGGATGAGCACGGACTGGAACCAGTTAAAAGAGCTAGCCCCATTTACATTGGCCACGGATCGTACGGAACGCTTGGCACGTTTACATATTGCGAAGAAAGTTACAAGCTCAAGGCAAACATCTACATTGACAGCGAGCAGTTGGTGCCAGGTACCTACCTACCTACGCCTCCCTTTGGTTTCTGTTGCTGAACGTGTTTGATTAGGAACCAAGGCCACCGTTCTCATTCGCAGCAAACTGTACGTCCACGGGTGCCCAACGTCGACGTCGCTCGTTCGAAACGTGGTGTTGTCGGTGGCGTTTGTCAGCCAAACCAACATCGAGACGAAAAAAGAAATTCGCCAGTTGCCACTCATGGACGACGCCAACGAGCTGGTGACGACGATCGACATCCCCCACGAAGCCGTGTCGTTCAAGGTCACGCTCAAAGGGGACGTCGCGAGCAAGGACCATGGGGATACCGCCGCCGCCACCACTTCGTCGTCATTGTCCACGGCGCGAGTGACGCGGCTTTGTCAAGTGTCAGACTCGAAGCACTTTGACATCCCGCACCCGACTCGAGACGACGTGCTCTTTAACCCGCACCTCAAGAAGGTTCCAAATGGCAACGGGGACGAAGACTACGTCGTGCTCATGTTGGGCCACAACGGCGAAGGCGTGCCGAATGTGGAGGCCACCATCGAGCTCCGGCACTTGGCGCTCGAGTCGCCCATCAGTTGCGACGTGGTGTCAAACCACCGAGGCGAAGTATTCTTGGGTCCATTGACCCATGTTGTATCCATCGATATGGACGTCAACGGACGACGATACGCGTGGAACCTGCCCAACTGGGCGCTGCCTTCGTGGTCGGTGGCTGGTCGTCAAAGCCATGTGACTCAGTGCGCTATGTCGACGAAGGACGTGCTCATCCCCGTCCCTCATGTTGTTGGCAAGGACTTGCAGCAGTGGATTGAAAGCGGTGCGATCTCAGTGTTGAAAATCTACACGGTCCAGTCCCGCACGATCCGACAACGGGCTGACCGTCCCTCGTTCGTGTGTGTGGGGCCAGGATCGAGTTTGCTGTTCAAGCCATCGAGTGTGGGCGAGTTTGAAGTAGTGGTAAAGCCTATCAATGCAACGTACCGCATCCACGTGGGCGAGTCGCAAGTCGCGGGGTTTGTCAAGGCCGCCCCCAGCACACTACTCAAAGCCGACCCGACCGCGCCAGTGGTGGTGCGGAACCTGCACATTGTCGACCACCAGCTCAAGATATTTGGGGTCAACACGACGCCAAACACGCGGGCCCAAGTGATTTTGAGACGGTTTGTCAGCCATGAACCCGTGACCAACGTGCTGAACGAGGGCATGCACGACGAAAACGCGGACCTTCGCCGCTTCGATGTGGACACCCCCACGTGCGAGTACTTTGAGAGCAAGCGCATTGGCGACGAGTACGCGTACATCTTGGAACGTCGGGCCTTTGCAGTCCAGCACCCATCGTCCAAGTTGCATCAAGGCAATCGGTTGACGTTGCCGTCACTCCTTCTCAATCCATTCAAGGTCAAGGAAACGTCTGGATCGACCTTGGCAGACGCGAAACAAGGTGAAGAGTACGGAAAGAGTCGGGGCGATGACAGCTCCATGCCGAAAAAGTCCAAACGGATGGGCGACCGTCAAAGAAGTTCGACTCGCGGGGGGCACTCCACATCGTCCCCCGTGCCACCCAACACGCTCTTCTTGGAAGCGCCATCGTGTATCATGTCAAACATTCGACTGAATTCGCTTGGCGAAGTCACCGTGGCGTTGCCGTCGACGCTGACAGGCTCGTACGACGTGGTGGTGTCGCTTGTGGACGGCCAAGACGTCGACTCTCGACAGCAAAGCGTTGTGTTCCACCCACGTGCTGGCGCACCGGCATGGGCCATGCCCTTGAAAAGCACCGCCCTCTCCCGCGACGCAGCGTTGGGTGTGGACAAGGACGTCCATTCGATTCAAGTGCGCGGCCATCGCTGCATTGCATCGAGCGACGCAACCACGCTACCTTGTGGTCCGGACAGCAAACTCGAGGTGTACGACTGCTTGGAGCACGCGTTTGGGCTGCTGGACGCGCTGACGGGCCACGATGTACTGTACAACGAATACTTGAAACGGTGGCCATCCCTTGACCTCCCCACCAAGCAAGCCATCTACAGCCAAGACGTGTCCAACGAACTGAACCTGTTCTTGTACAAAAAAGACACGGACTTTTTCAACGCAGTCGTGGTGCCCCATGTCCGCTCCAAGTTTGTCAAGGACTTTGTGGACTGGTACTTGCTCGATGCGAAAAACGTGCTGCTGCACTCATACTTTTCAAACGCTGCAACGTTCGACAAGCTCACGTTGGTGGAGAAATTGCTGTTGGCCGAACGACTGCCAAAAGAGGACGCTGCGACCGTGTGCCGCCATGTGGTTCGAATCATCGAAACGTATTACGGGGAATCCACGGGTACCAAGTTGGACGCTGTGTTCGAACACGTCATGACGGCCAAGAGCACCGAGCAATCTGACCTCGTACAATACCGCCAACACGACGACTCGACTACTCCAGCCTACTCCCCCACAAGTCCAGCCTACTCCCCTACAAGTCCAGCCTACTCCCCCACAAGTTCTGCACCCGTCCCTACTTTGAACAGAAGGATGGTTGCATTCCGTATGGCTCCACAGCGTGCATCAATGGAGGCGACTGTTAACCGCGACCGAGTGCTTCAATCAGCAACCATTGGAGGAGGCGCAACGTTTGGTGCGATGCGGGCGTTTGCGGCACCCCCTCCAGCGCCGTACGCAAGGGACAACGACGACGAAGACTCGGACTCTGGTTCTGACGACGACGACAGCTGGGAAAATATAAGCCACGATGGGGATGACGGGGATATTGACGAACGAGCCACAACCGAACCAACGACAAAGAAGCAACGCAAAGTGTATGTAGCCCCCGGGGCAACGTACTTGGTGGGCGAGCGCCGATATCACGATGGAAAGGACGAACCGCAACAGCCAGGAGGGGGGCTCGTGGCCACATTGACGGCCGTCCAACAAAAGACGTGGGTAGGGTCTGCGATCAATCGATTCTGGCTGGATTATGCCCGGTATCTGTTGTCGCCATCGTCCGACGTGTTTTTGTCGGCGTCGTTCCCGGAAGCGTGTTCATCATTTGCTGAAGCGACGTTGGCCCTGTCCGTGCTGGGGTTGCCGTTTGTCGGAGGGGCGTGGGAAGTCCAACCCATCACGGCACGAGACCACACGTCGTTGGCTATCCGCACGTCGAAGCCCGTGATAGTGTACTACGAAGACATTCGGGCTCAGCAGCCGTCACCGCAAGAGTTGACCGACGAAGTTGCCATGGTCGGGTCCAATTTAATTGTCACGCAAACCATCTTTAACCCGCGCGACTCGAACTTGAACCAAGGACAGCTCAAGCCTGTCAAGGAGTTTGTCCGATCCACACGGTACGGGTGCCAAGTGACTGTGAGCAACTTGAGTCCCCAGGCGACGCCGTCGCTGAATTTGCTCGTCCAGATCCCCGAAGGCGCGATTCCCGTGAGCACGGGGGGCTATTACACGCGAAACTCGACGTTTGTGCTGGCCGGCAACGAGACGGACACGACAGTCGTGTACTTTTACTTTCCAGTGGAGGGCTCGTTCAGTCACTTTGCCGCCCACGTGGCCATTCACGGCCAAACGGTGCGGTGGGCGGACGAATCGCCCATGACCACCCCCAGCACCATTTCCGTCGTGGCCGAGTCCAAGACAGTCGACATCACGTCGTGGAAAGATGTGTCGTCGCGCGGCAGCTTGGACACGCTCGTGACGTTCTTAAAGACCCATCGAAAGCTGGAAACCATTGATTGGGAGGCGATGGCGTGGCGACTCAAAGACCGAGCCACGTACGACGTGCTGCTGCACTTTCTACGCGAGCATTTCGTCTACACGGACGTGGTGTGGCAGTTCTCGTTCTTCTTCAATGACCAAGTGGCCATGGCCGACCTGCTGCAGCGCCGGCTGTCTGCGTACGAAGTCGGCCCGGGTCTGTCGTTGCCCAAGTTGCTACCGTTGGCGGTGTTCAATAGCACGGACAGCCGGTTGGTTGCCGACGTCGGGTTGGAACATGCCGAGTACATCCCGCTGATCTTTCGCCGGACGCATGGGGGGGTGAAGGACACCGACGTGATCCCCAACAAGGACGTTCGGGACGCGTATCGCGTGCTGTGTCATACGCTGTGTCTCTTGCCAAAGCTGGACGACGACCATTACCTGGTGTTGGTGTACTACATGGTGCTGTTGAACCGCATCGACTCTGCGTTGGAACTTTTCGGCCGAGTCAGCGCCTCTGCGGCCACCACCATTCAACTGCAGTACGACTACATGAATGGTTTCTTGGACTTTTTCAGAGACGACCCGACGTTTCCAATTGCGCGAGCGGTAGCCTCCAAGTACGCCACTGCGCCGTACGTGGCCCACCATCGTTGGGGGGCGTTGTTTCAACGACTTCAAGACCAGTTGCACGAACTCGATTCGTTGGCACATCATCACTCCGCATCAATTTTGTTGCCTGAACAAGACGTGTCGCTCGAACTGACCATGAGCGAGGGGTCGTTTGTGGTGACGCAACGAGGCTCCCGAGTCGACAAGTGCATTGTCAAGTACTACCCCGTGGATGTGGAAGTGATGTTTTCGCGGGAGCCGTTTTCAGGCCAAGATGCCAAAGTGTCGTCTTGCATTTCTCTCATCCAGCCACGGGCAACGGCCGAGATTTCCGTATCCGCCGGGGGGACGACGACGGTGGCTGTCCCACCGGCGCTCCACGCGACGCAGATGCTCGTGGTTGTGTCCCCCGTGGGGTACCCAGAGATGGAAATGTTGAAACCTCACTTTTGCGACTCAATGGACGTTCACTTTGCACTGGATGAAGGCCTTGTCCAAGTGTTTGCCCACCGGCGACCCCTCGGCAAAGCCTACGTCAAAGTGTTTGTCCAAACCAAATCGTCCAAACTGGCCAAGTTTTACAAGGACGGGTACACGGACATTTGCGGGCGGTTCGACTACATGGGCATCAACGACACCGCGCTGCTGTTGGACGTGGCCAAAGTCGCTCTGTTGATTCTGCACCCCCGCCATGGCGCCGTCATTCGACAAGTGTCCCCCCCGACGACGATTTCCCTCGAAGGGGACCACCGACCTGTCCAACGCGACTGGACTACGTACTAGGACAGAAACGGAAACCGCACATTATCTATCTACCTCCGTGGTTGGCAGAGTGGTGGGTTGCTGTTGCGCTCTAAATAAACATGCCTATGTTCTTGTGTTACGAAGGGTATAATAGTGGAGTTTATGATAGTCGTCGCTCTTGTCATCGTGAATACAACTTGACTGCACTTTCAAGAAATCACGATCTAGCTCAACATGGGCAACTAACTATAAGTGCCTCAAATCACTTTCTCTTGAGCAGATCGCACCTCTTGGTAGGACCAATCAAGTTCGAGTATCAACGCGATGCCGTCACCCTTTCGGCCAACCACATGGCAGTCGCCGCTGTTGGTTCAACCGGCACCGCCCTTGGAGCCTTTGCTCCTTCGGCTGGGGCCGTTGGAGCTCCTTTCGGCCGGACGGTGGCTACCCATCACGTTGGTGTATACGTCTACGATGCATGACACCATCGCCTTGCGTTCGTCGCTAGCCTCTGCCCTGGTGTGCCACCCCATCTTTGCAGGTCGAATGCACTGGACAGTCCCATCTATCGACTCCGTCGCATCTCGGGTATGTGTGCGCGTGGACGAAGCCACCAGTGGCGTGATGTTCTCGGAAGGCTCCAGTTCTCTCGCCTTGAGCGACGTCGTCGTGTGCCCTTCTGCCACAAAGTGGCATGCACGGGAACGCATGGTCAAGCAGTGCTTTCTTCCACCAACAGCATCTTCACCCAAACCAAAGGATGTTCGCACGCTTATCCGCTACTCGATTCCGCTTCTGCATGTGTCGGTCGTGCATTTACGCGACGGTGGCACCGTCGTATGTGCAGAGTTTGCACATGGAATCTGCGACGGAGGGTCGTGCTTTGAGTTCCTGTCGAGTTGGGCAGCTGCGACAACTAGAGGCTCTACCAACACCCTGGCCACCCCCACGAGCCATGACAACCGTTGCGTAAACTCGGATACTATGAGCATAACCAAAGGTCCATATGATTGGATCCGTCAGGCTCTTCACGACCATCCACCCCAGGCCCCGTCCTCATGGCTGTTTGTGTCGTCCACTCCAAAGGTCCACCAAACATTCGCTAAGGGCACTCGACTTGTGCACTCGGCCATCTATCGGCTCTCCGCCGCCCAACTCGACCGTCTCAAAGCCGCGTCGTCCCATCAACATGGTCGCATTAGTACCAACGACGCAGTGTCCGCCTTCATCTGGCGGGTGACGTCGTCGTTGCCGAGTCGGCTGCACCGGCCGTCGCATTTACGCATGCTGATGAACTTCCGCCCCGACCTGACTCTCCATCGCCAAGTCCCTGGCAACATGGTGTACTCAATCGTCGCCTCCGATTCTCAAGACACCCCTGCCTCCACGTCCCCCCTCGGTGCCCTCGCTAGCCTCTGTCGGGCAGCCGTGGACACGGCCAAAGCGTCCGTCATCGCCGACTTGGGCGCCATCTACGCCAAACCATGGACGCGAATCTTTTGGAACGAGCCAGCCGACACCTCTGCTTGCGTGACGTACGTGACCAACCTGTCGCGGTACAATTTTTGCTCGTTACCCTTCGCCCCAGGCGACCCCCGCAACGCTCCAAGGGATTCGCATCAGACGTCGGCGGTGGACCAGCTCGAATGTCCGTACGGCGCGTTTCCGTATTTGTTTCAGCTGTACGCCGACCCTCGCTGTGGAGTGCGGGTAGTGGCGCACTTGCCTCAGGACGAACGCGAAGTATTCGACACCCTCTGGGGGGGGCTTCTACCTAGCCCATGGGACAGTTGAACGAACCCCCCTCCCACGGCGTGTACCATCAAGTGTGTATTTGTTGTTACTATCATGGCACCGACGATACTTCTTGACCTATAGTTGACTTCAATGACACTGACTCTCCAAAATACAAGTTATTTTATGTTTGTATATATGTGTTAAATAGGATAGGACAAGGCCTTGATCTGTTGTCGAAGCAGCAGCGACACTTGCATGGCTGTGGGTCGGTTAGCAGGGTCGTGGGCAACGCATCGCAGGCCAAGGTCGCGCACCCACTCGGGACACTTGGTCGAGAACGTCGGCGCAAGCGTGCCCCGCATCACTTGCGCCATGATGGTGGTGTCGGCCAGCGGCTTTCCTCTTGCATTCGTCTGGTCCGAGTACGGAATGCAGTGCGTGTCCAGCTCCGACACCAGCACCCCTACACCCCCACGACCGTCAAAAACACATACCTAATGCTAATGAAACATACCGAACGAATACATGTCGGCCGCGACGGTGTAGTGACTGTCCTGCAGCAGCTCAGGGGCCATCCACCTGTATGTGCCCACGCCCATGGTCATCGTGTCTTGGGTGTCCTCCCTTGCAATGCCAAAGTCTGTCAGCTTTGTGCCATGCGTCGAGTCGAGCAGCACATTGCGCGACTTGAGATCCCGATGGATAATGTCGAACGAGTGTACGTATACGAGGCCTTCGACGATGCTCAGCATGCACTGCGCCTTGTCTGGCCATGTAAACGTGTCGAAACTGGTCGCGTCGAGCTTGTCCCGGAGGTCGCCTTGATCCATGTACTCCATCACACATGTGAGGTCCCCCACTCGCTTCCACGACGCCCCCACGAGCCCCACGACGTACGGGGACCGGAACACCGACATGAGCCCGATCTCGTCGACGAGGTGCTGGACGTCGCTCAGGCGGTTCTGCGGGTGACGCCCCAAGAGCGCCGACTTGACGGCTACGAGTCGCCCTCGGTATGTCGCGAGCCAGACTTCGCCAAAGGCCCCGGACCCGAGGAGCCGATCCCGGATGAGTTCGCGGTGGTCGATGCGGACAACGTCTAGCTTGGCCATCGTCGCATCGAGTTCGACTTGGTCGGGAGTGGTTTGGACTGGGGGACGGCGCTTCTTCGCACGGTTTGGGTTGGAACGAGGATGCATGTCGTCCTGAACGGGGTGGTAGACTGAAAAGTCGACCGGGGGAGGTGGCTTCGCAGCCGTGTGTCGGCGTCGGCGATGGACCACTAGGATCGCTAGTGCGCACAGTGAGATGGCGACCACAATGCCTCCAACGATAAGACCCATGTTGTTGCTGAAGGCTGACCCGGACGACGGCGACGTAATGTCCACAATGGCGGTTGGTCCTCCTGTGACTGGGGGATTGGGTTGAGCATATGGAGATCGTGTCGTGCCTATAATAGCTTCGCTCCGAGGCTTGGTAATGTCGGGGGATATGGACGAAGGCGACGGTGACGCTTCCACGAGCGACAGCAAGGACGAGCGGTAGTCGCGCAATGTGGCACCGTTGGCGAGCATGCAGTTTGACACATTGGGCGGTAGTAGTTGAATGAAATCATTAAGTCCTGTACACCATGCTACCCGGCACGATACTGACGTCGCAGATGTTGTGGTGTTGCATTCGGCCCACAATCCCGGCCACGACAACGCAGTCGGTTCTAGGACAATAGAATCGGTGGAGCCACATGACGTGGCGTTGGCTGTGGCATTCTTAGCCAAGTCGAGAAGAAGTTCTGGAGTACACCGCTCGGTGCCGCCACTGCTAGGAATCGACATGCATGCAGCGATACTGTAAATGGTGCTGGATTCGCCCGAGCGTCCAAGTGGCCAATCGGAATCCATGTTGGAAACCCTACGATATTTGATTCACTTAAGTATTTCTGTTCAATGTCAACCTTTCATTTATGTACCATTAATCCGAATGGGATGGGCAAAACGTACACGGCCAAATGTGAACTTTAACGTTACCGCTTCTGCGGTCAACCTAATAACTTCGCGAGTTACGAGTACAGTACGTAGTACTAACCGATTCCACGCAGTACTCTGCAAGTTTGTACTATCGATTAGTAGTTAGTTTGCTACCTGAGTAGTTTGAAGTTTACTCACCATCACCTTCCATTAAAGTACTCCTACTAGTACTGTAGTACTATAGTACTTACTGTACAGTACTACTTCGCAGTACTACATATCATCAGCACCGTACTGTAGTACAAATTGGTTCGAAAGACAAACACTGCCATGTGTTTACAGGATTGAGTATTAGTCATCGGAGAAAATCCCCAATTTCTTCTGGTCCACTGTGGTGACACTGGTAGCTTGGCGGCGATAATGCGGGGGCTTGGCCACCACCTGGTCCGCAGCAGTCGGCTTCGGACGCTTGGCATCAAAAATGGGGTCTTTCGTGTACATCCACGACCGTTGGGCGTGTGTGTCCTTTTGGGGGTCCGAATTCACCTTGATGACTTCGCCCGACGCCCCTGACGCGGCCTTTCCACGCTCCACGCGCCCCCCCCCTGGGCCCCCCGCAATGCCTTGTTGATGGTTCGGCACAGCAAGTGTGCTGGTCTTGACCACAGTCCCAAAGGCGGCTTGGTTGTTCGTTTCCATGTACCTATTTTCGACATTTGGGTCTGGCGTGGGCAGAACAGCTCCAAATCCGCTGTCTGGGCGGTCTCGCAGAGGTCGGGACTTGATCACTTGCTCAAAGTTGTCTCGACGAATCATGCGATGGTCCTAGAGATACATGTCAATTCTTTGGTGTGGACGGACACTCGAGTATGTGATGTTTCTACCACGAGCTTGTGGACTTCGTTTCGAACTTTGAGCGCTCCAGGATTGGCAAAGTCGTGTTCATTGGTCGTGCTGTAGTCGTTCTACTTGGGACGATGTTCAGTTGTCCTGAGCTCAAGTTGCGCGTTCCTTACCTTGCCGTCGTAAGGTAGCACCCCCTGAAGAGCCCCCGACCGCTCCTCGTACCAGTTATCTACGTATGCCTTTAAAGAGTGGGATAGTCAACGAGCCATTGTACCTTGCAAGGTGTCTTTACTGAAGGATCGCAGCGTCATCTCGTTTTATGGGCCAAGCCAAGGGAAAACAATGTAACGTTAGCATGGTGGAGATCATAACGCTAAATGTGCACAAGGTATAGAAGATAATATATGTAACATTGTGCTTTGTTGATACAAGCTGATAATTTCAATCATAAAACCATGCACCATCAAGCATATATAGTGTGGGAAGAAATTCTCACATAAGTGACCTTTCAGACTACGATTGGCTGGTCCCATATACATAGATAGTCTTCGTGCAGTCCTATTTATACCCTTGTGGTTTCACCTTCGCAAGGTAGTAGTGTCTTGGCGCAGGCGACATCATGAGCCACCGCTTGTCTCAAGCGGCGCGGCATACACAAGAGTTGCTGGAAGACCTAGAGCGGGACAAGGAATTAGATGTCATCCGCATTTTCCTCGCCCGATTTGATTTGTTTCCACGACAACGGGACCCCAAGTCGGCTCCCATTCGCAGCGAAGAGTTGCGGGACCTGGTCAAGTATTGGAAGTTGCATCGACAGCGCAACTTTTGGAAAAATCACACGACGAAAGAAGATCTCGTGCGCATGTTGTACAAGCACATCACGGTCAAAGTGCTGCCAAATGAAAAGTCGCCGCTCATTCCAGAAACCACGACGCCACCGACAACGATGGTCCCCATTGCCCCGCAATCCCCCGCCCGTCCGCCGAGTGGTGGCATGGCCATGGACAGTCCGTCGAAAATTCGTCGCACGTCGCGCCTGACAAACGGGACGACTGAGGGGTACAGTGGGGGGGTGATGTCCAAGGGCAGTCCGGCCAAAATGAACGCGTTGGGCGCGTACGGCGGCGACCTGTTTGCCCAGCGCGGCGACTACGACTGCGGCATGATCTATGTCTCCCGTCTTGCGCCCCCGGAAACCGACCTGGCGCTGCAAAGCCTCGTGCTGGTTGCTGGCGAGGAGTCAGCATTGAAGGACTCGGTGTTTTCTCCGCAGCTGAATCTACTCGACGAAGACTCGACGCGGCGCGAAAAGCGACTCATGACCGAGTGCGCGTGCAGTTTGTATCAGGTACCAAGGCTCCCTTCTCTTCCAATCAGATTGTAGCTGATGCGGTGCTAACTGTGTGCATGTTTGACATTGTAGTTGACGCTCGAGCCAGGCCACGAAGCCGACATCGTGCGTGAGGGCTGCATTCCCGCGATCGTGCGCATGTGCACGTTTGACGATTTGGATGTCAAGAAGTATTGCTCCGCCACGATCGTGAATGTGTCTGTGGACGCATCGCTCACGGCGCGGATGATCGACGAGGGGGTACTCGGGGGGCTCATGGAGCTGGCCAAAGTACAACAGGAAGACATTCGACGTAATGCTGCCATTGGCATTTGCCGCATTTCGTACGACCGACAAGGCCAGCACAAACTGATTCAAGAAGGAAGCGTGCCGGCGTTGATTTCGATGCTCAACAACACGGATCTTGAAACCAAGGAGGCGTGCGTCAAGACCCTTGTAAACATCGCGTCGTTTTCTGGTGGGGGAAAGAATCATGTCCAAGTCGTTTGAAACCTTACAAGTGCCATCGTAGGGTCGGTCGTGTCCGAGTCCGTGACGCACACGGTGACTCGCATCGCCGCCAAGAAGGACACTGCGTATGACCGGTTCATCGTGGAAACCATTTGTGACATGTCGCTCTTGACTGGCCCTCGTGCCAAGGTACTACTACCGTGTCCTTGACGCCTCTAACTCTCATGACTACCGGTAGGCGGCGGACGACGGGATTCTGCTGCCGATTTTCGACATCAACCGAAACAGCTCGAACGTCGACTTGAAGCGGATGATGGCGATTGCATTGAGCAACTTTTCGGGCATCGAAACCAACCACCAGCACATGGTCAATGGGAGAATTCTGCACGCGCTGGACAGTCTCTTGGGAGTTGACGACGACGAGATCAAAGTCATGGCGGCCACGGCCGTGGCCAACATTGCATGCACCCTCGAATTCATTCCGAAACTCATGGCAAGTCATGCCGAGCCCTTCAATCTTCCGTTGCGACTCATCCAGTCGGGGTATAATGCCACGGACGTCCTCCAAGAGAATATTTCGGCCGCGTTGCTCAGCGTTGGCCTAAGCCACCAAGCCCACCGACTGCATTTGACCCAGAACGGCGTCGTGTTGCTCTTGATCCACTTTTTAGAAACCAGCAACGCCACCACAAAGCGCCACGCAGTCGTGCTGTTGTGTGCCCTCATGGCCGACGACCTGTCCCGCGCCCAGCTGGTACAGCATGATGTCCTCAAGGTGGTCGTCGCCCTAGCAAACAACCCCACAACCCGCGAATTGTGCAGCGTAGCCCTCTTCAACTTGTCGTGCTTTGCAGACATGAGTCCGTACCTGTTGGCGCCGCAGACCATGGACGCCCTCGCCCTGCTCCTCTCACCCCCTCCTGCCCCCAGCACCTCTAAGTCGGCGGACGCCGCCGACGTCACCCTGTCCATCACCCAGGAATTCTGCCTCAATTGCCTCTACAACTTGTCCTTCTACGACGGTAGCGCGGAGGTTCTCATTTCCTCCCATTCTGTTGCCACGCTTGGTGCCATTTTTCGCAAACCGTCCAAGAACGCAGACGCAAACTTGCGCGCCGCCACCGCGCTGTGCAACATGTCGTTCTGTCCCGACGCCGCGCACATCACGATCATGTTGGACGACGACGCGCTCAAGCTGCTCAGGCGCCTGGCAACCAACGCCACGACCAAGGAGCTAGTGCTGTGCATCGCCACCACGCTGTGCAACTTGGCAATTCAGGCGCTCCAGACGTCCGGCCCCCTCCTTGTGAACCAACTCATCGAGTTATCGCACACACCCCACGCCGAAATTGCGTTTGTGTGTGCGATTTCGTTTTCGAAACTCGCATCCAACTCGATTCTCCGGGAAAGCCTCGCCAAAGTGATGGACTTGCCGCCCACGCTGACAGTCATGATGCGGTCCGGGATCGAAGACGTCCAGATCCACTGCGCCGCCGCGCTTTGCGGTCTGGCCTGCGAACGCGGACAAAAAGGCAACCGCCACATGTGGAAAGAAGGCACGATCACTGACTTCATCGTGAACTCTCTCCTCCGGATCAACAGTGACTCGACCAAGGAGGTATGCGCCCGCGTGCTGTTCAACGTGTTGACCCACGAAGACTGCCGCGGGCACATGATCAAGGACGGTGTCCTCTACGCCCTCGTCAAGCTCGCGCGTCTCGACAGCGTCGAAATTCGATCGCTGTGCGTCACAGCGCTGTACAACTTGAGCTGCGACGACGCGATGGTGTCGGTGCTCATGGACATCAATGTCGCACATGTGATCGCCAAGATGTGCGAGGGCGAGTTCAATCAAGTGGAAAACCGCCGTCGGCTGGCGGCGTGCCTCACCAACATCGCGCTGCAGCCGGGCCACGAGCTCAAACTCATGGAGAACGGCGGGCTCACGGCGGTTCTCCTGCTGTGCGACCACGGCGACGTCGAGTGCATGCGATACAGTGCGTCCGTGCTGTGCTCCCTCGCGACGCAACCCGCCAACTGCGACGCTATGGCGGGCATCCCAGCCCTCGAGCTGCTGCTCAAGATGACCAACTCCCGCGACAGCTACCAGTGCCTCTTTGCCCTCCACGCCCTGTGCAACATTTCGTGCGTGCCAGCATTGCACGACAAGATTGAGGAGGCCGAAGCCATCTGCTCCATCATCCGGGTCCTCGGAGAAGCGGAAGAGGAAGACATCATGCTCACATGCTCCAAGATTCTGTGTAACCTCGCGTTTCATGCAAAGCACCATGCGACGATCCTCAAACACAATTATGTGCCGGTGCTGCTCCAAGGGCTCAAGAAAACCAAGTTCCAGTCCGTCGCAGATGTCAACGCGCGCATCCTGGCCACATTGAGCGAAGACGCCGCCGTGGTCGAACTCCTCGTCGCCGGCGGGGCGGTCGAGGCGCTCCACATTGCGTCTCGGGAAGGCGACAAGGCTACGACCGTCGTGCAATGCGTGATCTCCCTCGTTCGGCTCTCCAGGGGAACTCTGGGCGGGTGCAAAGTCATCCAAGACGGGCTCTTCGACATCCTCCAAGCTGCGATTCCCCTGCCGTACGACCCCAAGATGCACCCCAAGCTTGGCGCCGACCTGACCGAGCGCTGCTCGATGATCCTGCGGACACTGTCGACCTTCCCCGTGTGCATCCCGGACCTGGTGGAGGACCCCCGCCTCATGCCGCTTGCGATCGCACTCACAGAAGACGGGGACAAGGACACGACCAAGAACATCATAATGCTGCTGCACAACATCACCGCCGCACGAAGCCGCGAGTTCCAGCGCCAGGTGCGGCGATCGGGGGTCATCCCCCTGCTCATCAAGCTGGCCAGGGTGTGCACGACGGACGAGCTACAGATCTGCGCCGTGTCCCTTGCGCACATCAACAGCGAGCTGTCCGAGGCGGACCGCCTCGCACTGGAGGAGTACCACAAGGGCCTTGTGCACACGATGATCTCGATGCTCGACATGGACCCCCCCACGATGCTACGCGCAGAAAAAGTGGCGTCTGCGATGCCGGCGCCGCTGGCCATCGGGCGGTTCCGCACGGATTTTCTCGTCGGATCGAATGCGTCGCGAGTGCTCACGCAGATCCCCGTGTCATGGCAAATCCAAAGCGCCCACATAGACGAAGCGACGCTCGTTCCAAACGCCCCGTCGCACTACTTGGCGCCGCTGCCTCAGAAACATACGTCGTTCCACCTGGCGGTGAAGGAGGACCTGTTCGGCACGTTCCAGATATTACAAGTGGGTGCCGACAAGAGTCGCATGAAGCTGCCGCTTCCCCGTACACTCATGAGCATGGACACAATCTTAAACATCGTCGACACAGTCGCGGAAGAGGTTGTCCCTGGCACGATGCCCACCGATGCGATGCACGAAACCGACGAGCTCGACGATGAACTCTGTGTGCCCCCAAAATCGCCCGCGGCCCCTTCGAGAACCCCCAACACCCCTGGGGGGCGACATCATCACCATGGCCTGAGTAATTCTCCCCATAGTGGAGGGGACGATGACGACGACTCGGGCGTCCGAAAACCGTCCAAAGCTAGTCACAAGCACCCGTTGAATGGCGGTCGCAGCAGCGTCAAAGGAGGACATGGGTTGAAGGCGTCGTCACGCAAAATTTCGCTCGCCAAAACCGGGTCAGTGAAGCACCTTCGAGCGGGGGAAAGCAAGACCAACGTCATCCACGAACACGACAGTGTGCTGCCCAAAATTTAATACTTCACCCTAGTACATTCGTACACGTTTGGGCGTTGTGTGTACGCTGGTTGTGATGAGCGTCTTTCGACTAACAATTATTCGTGCGTCCTCGAAAGTGTCCAAATACAGTGGCAACGACTGGTTGTAGACTGATCCAAGCTCAAATCAACCTACGACATGCCATACCTCGTCACCATATTTTTTGTCCTTTTCGCTGGAATTTCATAAGATTTGTGAGTATGATTTTAAGCTTATTCAATGTACAGTATACAAAGTTGAAGATGAACTCATTGACCAAACTGCTGGGCCAAACTAAACTAAACGATGATTGGTTGAAATTTTTAGTTTGTGGCATTTGATTGGCTAGGACATTCTCAAATACATATGTCATATTCATTCAATTCTACTCGGAAGTCCAAATTTGGAATGGATTTGATAATATATGCCTGGGAAGTTGGTGGTGAAATTGGTACATGCATCATGGTTTTGGGGACATTGATATCGTAAGTGTAATTGTAAATGAAATCGATGGTAGTATGAAACTGACAAGCGGATGGAAGAATGAAACCGACAGGATGTCAAATTTAGCCAATCAACGCGAAGTGGAACGGTGTCATGTGATTGGCCAATCGCAATCCACCCCAAGGTGGAACAGTGGCAAATGGGATCCGAGCTCGCAGACGAGCGCGATGACCTCGTCTCGCTTCTCAACTCAGAGTGGACACAACCACAGGGAAGGGATTGTCGAGACACCACACGCCTTAGGACAAGGGACCCTTTCTTGCTAGCCATCTTGCGGGAAGACGGAGAGGCTGTTGAAGGCGGCGACGTTGGTTATCATTCTGAACATCATACCATGCAACGGCCAATTTGGACCCATGCTGTCGCCACTGACGAAGTTGCCGTGTCGGCAAGCAAAACCACTCGGAGAACGAAGTGCGTGTGTGTGCAAATTCAACGATCTCACCTTCGTGCTGCTTTAGGAAGACCTTTGTCATTCCTATCGACACTTCAATCGTCCGAGAACCTCCGCCGACAAGTTCCATCAATGGACAATCACTACACCAGGATGAAGTGGAGAATTTGCGACACCAGTTAAAAGAGGCAGTACGTACATAACCCTGTGATTACCTTGTCACATATCTATCACCTCACTATCATCACTCTTTCATGGCTCTAGTCCAACGAACTCAAGGTGTGGAAACAACGATGGGCCATAAAGAACAACCCCACCGCAGCCTCAAATCAGGAGGCGGCTCCGCATAACCAACCTCCTTCGTCGTCCGTTCGTCAAGACAATCTACGGATTGCTGAGGTACCTATCGTGTGTTCGCTTATGCCCTCTTGACGATGGCTGTTGTTTCAAGCTTCAAGCAGCACTTGGGCACCTTCAAACACGCCACCAACGTCTTCGAACGAGCAATACTCAACTGCGACAGGTACATATTCGTCGCCACGCCAAACAAAATAGCCTCGGGATATGATTCCACCATTGCACGTTATAACATAGCGATGCAATGAACTGGAGGCCTTGACAACATCCCAAGCCACCGCGTATGCCATTCAAGAGCAAACGATTGCGTACTTGCAGGAAAAGGTAATGCGGTGACATATATTCCTGTGACATGATTGACCAGCATCGGGTGTGCAGTTGCAGGCACAAGCGCTACTCGCCAAGGATACCCACCGGCGAGTGGCAACGAGGGAGAACAACATTCCGCAGCATAGCCATACACGTGCAGCGCACTGCCAACTCGACTCTATCGCATGTGACCAAGCGCGCGTGCAAAGACCAGCCAGCACTGTTGCGCCTCCAGTCGCAACATCGATATCAACACCTCATTGGTCAAAATCCCGTACAGTTCCACCAATCACAAGTTCCCATTCCCACCCAGTGACTCCACCAATCACAGAGAAGCTTCGACAATTGTACGTCAAGCAAAAAAGTGCCGCCGCCGCCACCACCACGTCATGATCGCCCGCAGTGTCCGTGAAGCCGCCATGCACATGGGAGCTGTGCGTGAGCTAATCCTTCAACGGTCTGAAGACCTTCTGTGTCGCAACTTGATGTGCGAACGCGTGGGTGAAGCGTGCGTGTGTCGTTTCAGCATGGTCTTGGAAAAGCTGCCACAGTTGAAGGCTCTCAACGTGAGTCACAATCACCTGCATGCGCTCCCTCCCTCTCTGTTCAACTTACCCCAACTGGAAGAATTGAACCTTGGGCACAACAACCTTTCCGACACAGCCCTTGTGGGCCTCGAGGGGCTGCAGTCGCTCCGCCACCTCGACCTCTCGCACAACCAACTTACGAGTGCGCCGTCGACGCTTGCGCTTCTGCCATACATCCAAGTCATCGACCTTCGTGGCAACCCCAAGCTCAACCTTCGCTCCCTCCCGTCCCTGCCAGCCCATGTCTCGTTACTCCACGAATAACAACAGTACTAGCATTCCTTATAACTTAAACTATTTTCGGCAGCAAATGCACACTTAACGGCGGCTCTGGGTGCGTCGCCACCGCAGCTGCTGTGGGTTGCTTGGTCGAGCTCATTTGCGACCCCATGCGATGGATCGAAGGCTTGGACTTTTTGGGGGTGGCGGGCTTGGTGGCCCGGACCGCTGTCGCAGACCCTTGTCGCACCGCGTCGTCCTTCTTTAGAATAGATACCGTCGTGCTAGATGGATGGGGCGTTTTGGGTGTACCATTGCCGCTGGCTGTGGTCGAAACAACGGACGCAGCAGTGGGAACGTTGGCAGACGACGAGCCCAAGTGCCGCAGAACAGTCGTGGGGGACATGGCGGAATTCCGCGGCGCGGGTTTGAGGAAGCACTTGTCTGGGCTCACTTTGAGCACTCTAAACTGTCCAAACAACGTGTCTTTGACTGTGGGGGTGCGGTTAGCATTAAACGACGGGAGCATGCTCAGGAACTCGCTTGGATCGATGGGATGGAACCGGCCTTGGTCGATGGCGGCGCTCTGCGTGGTCCATGTGATGGGAATCTGCTGCAGAATGCGCGTGGATTGGACGCCGTGCAAAAAGTCCCAGTCGGCCGCCGCTTTGGCCGCGAGCACGAGCGGGGGGGGCAGCGCCGACGCGACCTTCTCTACCTTTTGCATCATGGACGCATCCATGTCGAGCATCGAAATGAGCGTTGCGACCAGCCCCTTTTCAAATTCGTCTTGGGCATCCCGCTCCGCCTCGGTCAGATCCGAGTTCAAGTGGGCAAGGGACACGGAACACACGAGGCGGACGTCGGCGGGACCGACCTTGGACAGCTTGATGAGCAGCGGGATCACACCCGAGAGCCGCGCCTCCTTTTGAAAGAGCCGGTTCCGGGCCGCCGTGATGTTGTGCAGCAGCATGACGCAGTTGGTGCACGTGTCCTTGTCGCCGTGGAACGCCAGCGCCGCCACGATCGGAACGATGCGGCGGTCTGCCACCATGGACGAAATGCACATCAAGTACGTGGACAGCGTGCGCAAGATCATGGAGCAGCGCTCCGACGTGGCGGCGCTCACGCGAGGACCCACCTGGGGCGGGTACTCGAGGGGGATGGCGGTCGCGATGATGTCGAAGAGCCCGTCTTCCAGGATGCGCATGCCGCTGTGGCCGCCGCGGGAGAGCCGACACAGCGATATGATGCAGTTGGAAACCGCGGACGGCGACCCGTAACGTGCGGCCACGCGGAGGACGTGCACCGCGCCGTCGTTGACAAGCGCTGTGATTTCGTTGGCGTTTTCGCTAAGGGTGGCAAGGATGCGCGCCGCGACGTCCGCCACCGACGGGTACACAACCTCCTGGCTAAACACTTTGACCATTGTGCGGACGAACCGGTATTTGAGGATGTGCCCGTGGTGCTTGATATCGTACGAGAGATTACACACGATCTTGGTACAGGTGAGAACAATCGCCTCTTCTTCCGACTCGTCCAGCACGCGCAGGACTGAGCAGATGGCGTCGCCTTCTTCGATTTTGTCGTGGTTGGTCACGATGCACGAAATGTTGCACAGCGCATTGAGGGCGAAAATGCACTGCGTGCCATCCTTGGAGTTGATCATTTTCAGCAGCAACTCGACGATCAACAGCGACGCCATGGCCACGCAGCAGTCGGGGACGTTCGAGATCGAACACAGCGCGGACGCCGAGTACCGCAGACACTGGAGGTCGCCGTGGTCGCACAGCAGCACGATCGCGCCGAGCACACCGCCTTCGACGAGCTTGGCTTCGTTTCCCGGACACAGCGCGATGTTGGTCAGGCACGCCGCGAGGCGTTGACGGTTCGCTTCGCTGTTGGCCTCGCTCTCGCACATCTTGGAAATCACCTGCGCCACGTTGATGTCCATGAGCACCGGGACCATGCTCTCATCGCAGCTCAAGTTGTACAGTGCCGTGACGCACAGCGTCCGGATTTCGACGCTGTCGAGGCGCGCGAGCTTGACAAGGGCGTACAGGACGCCGTCTTTGATGAACCCAACGCGGCCGTCGTCGTGCGTGAGCACGTTGAACAGGACGCGGGCGCAGATTTCTTTGGTCGAGTCGCTGTTGATCCGGAGGAGGGAGTTGACGATGAAGTCGCCGATGGCGTTGTCCTTCCACATCGTCCGGTGCAGCTTGGACGTCCGGTCGCTGGCGAGACCGCAGAGTGCGGCGGCGCAGTGGATCTGAACGTCCTCGACCCCGGACCGCATCATCATGGTCAACGACGGCGCGAGCTCGGCGCACCGCGATAGCGCTTCTGCATACCCTGAATTCCCCGCGAGTTTGTTGAACGCGATCGCGCAGTTGAGGGAGATGTCGCTGTGGGCTGTGTGGGACAAATCAATGAGCATCGACAGCACAGGCGAATTAGGCTGGTCGATTGCGACGGTAGCGATATTGCATAGCGCCGTGGATGCACACAGGAGGACTTCTTTGATCGTGCAATGCGCCGTGAGCCGTTTCATGAGGCGGAGCCCGTCGTCCGCCAGCAGGCGGGCCTGCCCCTCGACGCAAAATGTAAAGTTGCACACGGTGGCCACCACACGCTTGTTTTGGTCGGCAACGCGGGACGGTTTGCGAAACACGAGGGCGAGGGCCCCGACGCAGCCTTCCGACACGAGCTGCGCACGGCTGCCAGTGTAAAACGACAAGTTGTACAGACAGCTGAGGCAGTAGTCTTGGATGCGCGAGAGGGTGACCGTCGAGTCCTTGGGGTGTTGATCTGCCACGTCATCTCCGACGAAGAGCGAGATGAGTGACTTGAGCGTGTCGGGGGCGAGAAGGTATGGGCTCAGGTCGGCGTGGGCGGAAAAGTTGAGCATCGACATGGCAGCCAGCTCCCGCGTCTGGGGTAGGGGGGCCGACGCCAGCTGCAGGAGCACGCCAATCATGTCACACTGCATGAGTTCGCTGCGGGAGCTTTCGTGGGCCATGAGACTGCAGAGGGTACACACGGCATTCTCCTGCGTGACGGCGCTGCCGGCTTTGAGGAACTGCAACAACATGAGCACGACGCCGCTGCGCGTGAGGAACAGCTCCTTGTCTTCTTCGCTTATGGCCAGGTTGGACAGTGCCAACGACACGTTTTCTTGAATCACGTCGTTGGTCGTGTACCCGATTTGAATCAGCTTGATGGCAATGTTGCTCTGGATGATCGACTTGATCGAGTCGGGACTGCATGTGAGGTTGGCCACGGTGACCGCCCCCAGCTCCCGGATGGTCTCGTCTGGCACTTCCAACAGCACTTCGATGCACTTGAGCACCCGAAGCTGGCTCAACAAGGCGTGGTTTGCCTCCACAGTCGAGAAGTTGCACAAGGCAGTGGCGGCGAGTCGCAGGACGTCCACGTCCGTGGCGTGGTGTCCGATCACAGCTATGGGCTCCAGCACTCCGTCTTCCACTGCCTACATCCATTGTTTGATTCACTTGGCGCCGTAGAAACATGCGGTTGGGAGCTAGCTACCTTCACGCGAGGCCCAGACAAAAGCGAGAGGTTGCATATGGTTTCGCCCATGAACCGCAGACATGACAAGTCTTGTTTCCTCAGGCCAGACATTTTCACCATCGTGTACACGACCGACTCGGAGATCACCGAGCCTACAGGAATCCGTTGTCAAAAGGGAAAAGTGCAAACTGACACGGTGCCTGAGAAGGACGCGATGTTGACAATGGCCTTGATGCACGCTTCTTTCGTGTCGTTGTCGGTGCTGTTGAGCATCGAAATCATCGCCGGCACACTTCCTTCCTGCAGCAGGCGCTGCTGGCCCAGCCGCTCGTACGATATCCGGCACATGCCGATGGCAGCGTTACGACGGATGTCTTCTTGCTGTACTTTGGAAAACTCCATGAGCCCGACCAACAGGCCATCGTCGAGCATGCGAGAACATAGCGACGAGTCGCACGTCAAGTTGACTGTCGCTGCCGCCGCATACTTTTTAACGTCGTAGTCGTCAAACATACTCAGCCGGACAAGCGCCGGCACACACCCTTCCTGTACGATCCCGACTTCGTGGCCCACATGTAGTGTAAGCTACCATATATGACAAGTTCGTGTGATTACGACATCAACTTGACAATCAACAAGGGGATGTTTGTGGAAGGGCGTACATACTTGGTACAAACTGGACGCGCATTCTTGCTTCATTCTGGTTTCCCGGGTGGTCGAGTCGTCGTCCATGAGCTCCACGATCGACGACGCGTCGGAGAACGCGTTGTTTGCCGTCGCTGCGGTTGGGGACGTGGGGGCTGCGAGTATGGCTTGCCTTGACTTTGGGGTGCTCTTTTCATCGCCAATGTCGTCAGCTACGTCTGACCTGGAGCCTACATCCCGTTCGTGTGTGATTACTTGATTGCCCGTGATATGATTGTCTGTTGACGTACTGACGTCGACGTTGCCAAGTCGAGATAAATAGATCATGCCGTCCTCGTAGTCTCCTCGCTGGCCAAACAAGTCACCCAAATACGACTCCAATACAAACTCCCCACGGCGACTTGGCGATTTGGCCGTGGAACTCATGGCCGCGGCGAGGAGCAGCGATCGGTTGGACAATCTCCGGTCAAACAGGGGCTTCTTTGCTGGACTTTCGGGCACGGGGGTCTTTGGTCGCTCGGGGACGATGGGCGTGGGGGGCCCTGACGACGAGGTGGGGGATGCCAACCCCGCGGCCGACGCCATGCCAGCGGACTTGTCGCCGATCCGCTCGGATGGTAGCACCTTCGTGTTAATGTACTTGTACAGTGTCCGGACCAGTTCCTCCTTGGTCGCGTGGTTTTTCCAAAAGTTCCGCTGTCGATGGAGTTTCCAATGCTTGACCAGGTCTCGCAGTTCCTCGGCTCGGATCGGTGCCGTCTTGGGGTCACGTTTCCGCGGAAATAAGTTGTATTTGGTCAGGTAAACCCGCAGAACGTCGAGCTCTTTGTCTCGCTCGAGCTCTTGCAGCAACTCCTGCGTATGTCGAGCATTCTGGGACAGTCGATGACTCATCCCAGAGATTTTCCGACGACAGGGGCTGGCTCGATTGCGGTCGCCGCCGTGCTAACCGATGTAACTGGTTTTTGTGAACCCCCCGCTATTCTTAGGACTACTATGTGCTAACTTCCGTAGTAACGTTAACGTCGACGTATATTTATAACATGGGGGGCCTTCATGGAGACTGACGCAGTACATGTACTTGTGTACACTGGGAGGTGATTATCCATTCCACGAAGCATTAACAGGTATACTTCCAGTTTTGGCAGACACAGCTGAGGGTGATGATAAAGATGAGTTGCGAAACCTCTCTATTTTTTTATTGACAATCAGTCTAAATGGTACGTGTTGTGTAAATAATGACTACTAGTACATAGTACATGTCGGTCGTCGGGAGGCCAACACAGTCCATTGCCGAGTATCCCGTATCATCATATCATTTCAGGGCAAGGCTTATGTACGTGAAGAAGTCCTGTGGCCGCGATGTTCGAGTTCTTGGCAGTTTACACTATTAATATGTAAAAGCTGTTGATATCGGTACTTGGCGCTGTGAAGTACCACTCCGTCCCAAATCACTGACACGTTTGATGTTTGCCACCTTGTGGTATTATGACCAATGATTGGATTTGTGTGAAATTTGTACCAACCAAAAGAGTAGGATCTTGGCTATAAGGTCATATAATTATATTGCCATTCGTCCAACAACTGCGTGTGTATTCTTCGAATAAAATCAGCCGCTCAACCCAAAATTTTCAAATGTTCACCGGACTTGAAGAATGTATGGAGATTGTCTCAAATATATCGAAAATAAGAGGTGACTTCGGCTGTATAATTTAATTCCCAGGAAGATGTCAATGTCACCTAAATGTACCCATGTCACCTTCCTTGTGATTGGCTCAACTGTACTGGATAAAGTAATATTGTTAATAAAATTGATTGTTTTCTAATTTCACAACTAATAGAATGTCCAAACGTGTCAGTGATTTGGGACGGAGTGGTACTCCGTATATAGTCAATCACACTATTAACAGTCAATCGCGTCCGGATAAGCATAGGGTTAGGGGACAATATTTGGTTGGACGAGGGGCTTTTGGAAAGTCAGTTTGCGGTATGTCACGCTCATATTTCATTTTGCCAGGTAGTGCGTAGATGTGCGAGTTGAGTCTGTCGAGTAGTTGTCGTGTGAATACCAGTACAATCCCAATGATCTTATCTATCGGATTACTCTGAAACAACAATCAATCAGAATGAAGATAACTTTTGTTAGGACGATGAGGGATTTAAAACTATACTTGTATATTTGGGGTGTCGACTGCGTGTCGTGTGTCGCTGCAATTCTCAATCGGAGAATTACGAAGTGGCTTTACACGTGTCTCTTTGTGAGTCATACACCTACCTGGCAACATAGCACATACCAGGGTTGTAGTGATAGAAAGCTTCAGTAAATCGGTGAAGAAGCGTTGAGCACTTGGCTGGGCAGGTTATTCCAGTATCCCCAGAAGTCCTCGACTGCCTTGAACATGTATAGGTTGTGCAGTTTGTTGGCGTAGTTCTCCTTCGACATCTCACAGAGCTCCCATATGCTCCACGCCGTATGCAGCGGATGCGTCCCTTCCGTGTCGGCCATCGTCCTGTGTAGTACTGTAGTCCATTCATTACACAGGCTCAAATGTCGACAGGCTGATGAAAAAGGCAATTCGACTGTACTAGTACCAGATAAAAAATGGGTGCACCACCAAATCCCATAGCATCCTTTCCGTTGCCTACTAACATTACTATTAATAGTAAGTAGTACAGTAGTGCACATTGTGACGACCGCGTTGCGATATGCACGATCCCTATCACTCGCAAAGTTGGCTGGTTGTCATCATGATGCACATCAAACCACGGAGCACGTAGTACCGGTATGACAGGAAATGCACCCCCATCAAATCACAAGATTCAAGAAGGGGCCAGTTTGCCGTTGCGATATTCGCATGATTCACGCGACACGCGTCAAGGCGAACGTCTTGTGAAGCATGGACACGCTAAGCCTTGGTCAACCACAATCACAGCAAACTATAGCGGCGTAGCAACGACGCTTCACTGTATGCAACAAGAGGCTCAGCTACAGTGCATTCATTGCACACCACTGGCGTGGGTGCAAAAGCTTACGCAAATAAAAATACAATATCTACGGCTCTTTGCCTTCGTATTTTAATTCCCGCCGAACTTTAAGGTGTGCGGCACATTTCAAATTTCAGCCAATGAAATCGTCATATTCTCGAAATCAATCACTTCTGTCCAATCCGACACGAGTACAATCACAGCTGCATTCGAGGAACATGGCTACACGATGGCAACAAACCTCATCAGGTCCATCCTCCCACATTCGATATTTATTGCCCATCTTACTGTTACCGGTAATCGGCTCCACACACAAACTCGATGCCCCTTGACCTGATAGCATCCAAGACGACGGCAACCGACGCCGACGACGGATTCAACTACGTCCTGCATGCAGTCACACCCACGCAGCTACGAATCCTACGGCCATCGATCCTCAAGCTTTGGAACTTCGAAGCCAACACGGCAGCTCCATTGAGCATGGAAGAGCTAATGGAGTGGGCGGATGCTGGTGAGTTTGCCGTGGCCATTCGTTTGCATGGCACTGCTGCCTCCTATTGCACCGAAGATGAAGCATTGCTAGCAGTCGTCGAATCCACCAATTCAATGACATCCGACGACCTGGTCGCCAAGGTAGTTGGCACCGTGCGCCATGTGTCAGTTTACCGCACCAAGCACACGACGGAATTGCTCATGCACATTGGATGCCCGTCGTTTCTATGGGATCGGTCGAGCCGGAATCGCGATGGCGCCGTCGCGCAAGGCTACTTTCATGTGCCGTCCAAGTCCTTCCAGCCCGCTTCCCTTGGCCAGCGCCTTCCCCGCATCGAGGCAGGCAAGGACATTGTCACGTACTTGAGCACTGCGTTCGTCGCCCCAGAAGTAGAAGGCACCGGTCTGCGCCACCACTTGTCGTACGGCAAACTGGCTCGCAACATGCCCAATTACCGGCACGCTGCTCGGCTTGGCCATCGCATCTTCCTCACCACCACGCTGTACGACCACCGAACCAACGGGTTGAAGTTCGCCCACCCGTTCTTGCAATTGGTGGCCAAATTGGCTCGAGACATCGGCATTGAGCTCGGCCTCGGCGCCGCCATCTCGTTCAATGTCGTTCACTGGTCGGTCCAGTCTTGTTGGCAGGAAGATGCTACTGTTGTCATGGCGTGCATTGATCCAATGGATGGCTTCGACGTCGACTCGAGCTACATGTACACAAGCCCGCGGGCGTCGTCCATCTCCAACTTGGCGCGGGACTCGTCCCACAACTACACGATGCGGCCCAGAGCGCAAACGCATTACCAAAGTACCACGTGGTGGAACTGGCCCAAAAGAGTTGTGCAGTCCATGATGCAGTCTAAGAGGAGGGGCAGTGTCGTCGATCGATCAAGTCGGGTCTACTAGGACTACCGGTAGTTTGCTCCATGTCTGTCTCGTAATATAAATAGTTAAGTAGTGGTATTAGTCATGTTCAGAGTTGGTAAACTTGCATTTTTTGATATTCATGGTTGACCCGACTCGTGGGAATGCCTAACGTTGATATGACATGGCGCAGTTTTCAGTCGTCCTTGTTATTGTGGTGGCCACAATGGACATAACATGAAGGGCGAAGCCTTGTTGTAATTGCCTGTACAGCGGTGTTAGTATGTACGACCAGTAATACTCAACTTGATGTCATATATATTAATACTCCAAAGTACGCACAACTTCGCAAGTCCAGTGTATTCACTCGAGTAGATCTGGCATCGTGTGATCGTTTAGAATGTACGCGTCAATGTTGGTTTGGAGTTTGGACCACTTGGCGTCTTTGTTTGCGTACGGCACGGCTCGCTGCTCGTACACGGCAATAAAGTGCCCAAGGAAGTGGACATACCAGACCCAGAATGCCTCGTGGAGGTGCAGTCCGCATTCCCTCGCGGCCCAAAAGTGGACGCGCATCCACGTTCGAGCGTCGACGAGGTTGAAGTGGTTGCCCCGCACATTGTCGTGTCGTTTGGCGTTGTTCCACGCCTTGTAGTGGCTTGGCTGACGCATGCCGCGGCGGCCACTGTCGGACCACGGCGTGCCCTGTCCACCCATTTTTTCAATGATCCAGTCGGCGAGTCGCTGGCCGTGGGCGGTGGCACCGTCGTCTTCGAAGAAGAACGGCTTCAACTGCGAGTCCAGAAACGCATGGGCGTAGAATCGCGTGCAACACTCTCGGATTTTGTCACCACCTCCAATGTCTTGGACGAGCGCAGCGCTCGTGCTGGAAGTGACGAACGTGCCGCTTCGAACAACGAGGTCCACGGGTGACGTGATGGACGCGACCGGAGCCACTGCGTGCGCATGGAATCGACACGTGTGCGCAAACTGGCTGGTGTCAACTGCTGAAATAGCAAGATCAACATTGGCAAATGGGCACTCGAGTCGGTTTGATGATGCATGATGGGAGGATCCATGCACTAGCTTGCGAATGGCGGCGAACGCTGGCATTGTTGTCGGTGGTGGTGCGGCGGGTTTGCCTGACTGTTTTGAAATGAGGATGTTGGGCTAGTGAAGAATGTACCGTGGCATGCCTAGTCGCTCACAGACCCCTTCCCACGCCGCTGCGGTGGCGACGCTGCCGGTCGATTCCAGAATCGAGGAAGCAGCTTCCGTGACGTGATCAAAATGCTGGAGCAATCACTGGAAAAGGCATGCATTATGATTGGCCTAGACTGGGCCAATCATACTACTGCATAATTTTCCCAAGCAATTGTTTTGACAGAATGGCGTGGGCCGTGGCACATGCGTTGGCAGTCGTAGCGACGTACTTGACGACAAATGAGAGGCAACTTTGCGCATCGACATGCAAGTTATGGAGTGGCATCCTAAAGATGGAATGGAGAGGCCGAGCCCATCACTGGAATATGGCCGCCACGGCCGCCAATGTCATTGATGTGGTCAACCAGGTGCGAACAACTTCCCACGACTTCGTCATCACGACTGGATGTTGTAGTGCGGGCAATGTAGGTCCAAGAAACGCATATGGTCGTACAAGCAAGCCCAGACTCTTGGTAACGACCTGTACTTTGTTGCAAGCGGCATTCGGCTATCGTGCTTGGTGGATTGCATGAACTTGACCGCCGCCGCTGCAACCACCCTCTTGGCCGTGCTGACAAAGGCATCAATCTCCACCTATATGTCATACAGTACATACATTACTTTATGACTCATTTGCTGCGTTCTAGGCATTCCCAGCATTCGCACATGTCGTCACACTGTTGATCGACGACAACGTGTTTTATGTCCATCGGCTGCATTTCATTCAGGCAAAACTCGTCGACATTGCCTACAATGCAAGCAACCTTGAGCTTGTAAACATTGCGAAACCCCACGCTAACTCTGTTCCGACGGTAAAACACGTATTCATTTCCCCTTGCTTTGCCTGACTTTGCTGGTGTAATCCTGTGTAGATCTGCTTGGACGCATCACCTTCAACGGTGCACTTCCTTCGGTCGCTCGTCTCGTCCCTGGCGATGATTCCACCTCCATCTGCCTTGGACCTGACCACCATCACACCTTCTCTGCCACCCACAGCTGTGGCCGGACTTGTCCTCAACTACCCCGTCGTCTACACGTTTTCGAGCCAGCCACCACCACCCACGGACAATGCACTCGCGATGCAACCGCTCGTCGTGTTTGAGCTCGTGATTTCGGATGTCAAGTACGTATATATATATATATATACATGCTTCCTAGCGCATCCTTTCACTGGTCGTGAATTGTATCTGAACTAGCACTGGTCACACGCATTCCCTTGTCAAGTACTCGCTGCCGCAGTTGCTGGTCACTCATCCCAACCACGTCGCAGTTATGCGTGCCAACTTGCTCGTAGCTTGTCGTCGACATATCCTCCACCATGAAGCCACCAGTAGTACTATGTCTGTCCACGTCACGACCATCACGTTGTCCTCGGTCGCGTTATGAAGGTTGTTTACATATCGTCGAACATAGTTCTAATTTTTCGGCTGTCGTTCAAACACGATGATCATTTCGCAATGTTCAGTGTGAGGAAACATGTCGACGGGGGCGGCCGCCACGGGTTTGAACGCTCGGCCCTTCAAGTTGCTCGTCTCAGGGCCGCACAAAGTCGCAGCATTCTACAAAGGATTCTTAACGACCAAACAATATGATTGAAGTGCGTACCTCGACGAGCGACCCGGTGGGGTTGCAGCTCACGTACACAATGCGGGTGACAGGATTGAACTCGCGGAGTGCCCGAAGCACCTTGACGTGGAGGCCGGCGCGAGGGGGATCGACCACGGCCACCGCTTGCTCCAAGAGGAGGTCGTTGCCTTGGCGGGGGGTGCGGAGGACGTTTTTCATCACGTCTTCGGCCTTGGCATTGATAAACGTTGCGTTCGAGATGTTGTTGAGCGAGGCGTTGACGGCGGCGTCGTCGGTCGCCGCCTTGCACAACTCGATGCCGACAACTTTGCCGGCGTCCGCGGCCAGACAGAGCCCAATGGTGCCGGTCCCGCAACACACATCGTACACTTGCGTCTTGGCGTCGGCGGCGGTGAACTCGCGGACGAGCGAGTACAGGGCTTCGGCGCCGGGGGTGTTAACTTGGAAGAACGCGTTGGCGGAGATGCGGAAGCGGAGCCCCAGCAGCTCTTCTTCGATGTGGGACTTGCCGTACACGTGCACCACCGGGTGGTCTTCTTCGGGGGCGGACACGCCCGAGTATTCTTGCACAAAGAACGACGTAATCGCATGCTTGGACGTCAGCGCTTCAACTAGCTCGGCCTTGGCGGCGGTCCAGGCGTCGGCGTCGAGGGCGGACGGGTTGGCTTGCACGCACACCATCACTTCGCTCGTGTGCACACTGGCACGGATGGTCAGGAGGCGCCACACGCCTTGGTGGGTCAACACGTCATACACTGGCATCGACGACTGGTTCAAAAACGCCTACAAGGAGCAGCACGTGTCCAAGGGTTGTTTTATCTTTACTTTCACACAACCAAAAAAGACAAGTCTACGAGTGCGATGGATATGGACGATTCAAAGGCGCACACGAAATTACTTGAAAGGTGGCCACCATGGCCTTCATGGTTGCCGGCACGTTGATGCACTCGTCGGGCGCCCCCACAGATACCAAGCCGTCCTTGTACGTGCCAAAGCGGAACCCGACCACCGGGTTGCGGTCGGCGTCGTAGCCGCAGCTGAACTCACATTTGTTGCGGTAGCCCTCCAACGCGGGCGACGGCGCGATGGGTTGCATGCTACAGCACAAACCTGCTCCGCAATGTCACATGTTAGCATTATTGTCAATTCGATTCGAAACGTAAAGTATCAATTGAATCAGCCGCACCAAATACATCGGCAGAGAATCGATACATCGACCAAGCAAAACCCAGAAACACGAATCAAGCAGCCAATCAAACTCTCGCGCATCAACAATAGTAGGGTGGGAATGAAATTAGTGTGATACCCTTCACATACATCATGCAGTACAAGCAATATTGACCCACACAATATGAATAGAGTAGTAAGTACCCTTGTGCGAGGCAAAGCCAACGACAACAGACCCCGCCGCGTCAACGTCATGCAGCACGACCTTTTTCTGGGCTCGGAGGATACCGTCATCGTTCAAAAATAAAAGCTCCGTCGTCGATCCGGATTCTGGCTGCACGACGATGATCAACTTGGCATCGTGGGACGTCATGCCTTGGACATGGGCAAACGCAAACGGACACGGTTCAAACACGAGCGCTTCCGTGGCGTCCGAGCTCAGCGGCGCGCGCTTCCACGAGCCATCTGCAAGCGTCGCGTAAAAGAAGCTCTGGTGCACTGTGATGGCCGTGGCAGGGACGTTCAACGACGCCAGCGGCACCCACGCGGCATCGTCGCGACTGCCCGTCACCACGCGCTTCACAATCTACCCAGCCACAACTAACTTGTCAAAACTAGTATATAGTACACAATGCATGCACACACGTACTTGGCCATCGGACGTGGCGCACACCAAATGGCCCCGGAACGACGCCATGGCCGTGACGGCGGCCGCGGGCGCGCCCGACAGCTTGGACCACGTGAGCGCGGTCGTGTCAAAGATGTACAAGTGGCCATCCGAGTTGGTGGCTACCAACTCAGACGCGAACGAAATTAGACCGGTGAACCCGTCGGCCTTAGCCAAAAACACCCACGGGGCGTCATCAGATTGCAGGCTCTGTGCAAACAATCCGGTCGGCGTGAGCAGGTACAGCGACCCGGTGCTGTCGAGCCACGAGGGCACGACCACGTCCGCGGGGCCACCGACTATATCGTCGAGAGTGGCCACGTTTTGGGCCTTGCGAAGGCGCTTGCGCTCGTCGCCGATGCGTTTTTGCTTGTCCATGTACTCCTTGCGCGTTTGGCGCACGATGCGTACCAATACCTTCTTCATCGCGTCCTCCTTACGTTCCAGCTGCTCGACGTATGGGACATTGCGCCACGGCGTCACAGCATCCATCACTGTCTTCGCCTCGCCGCCCGTCGTGGCAGTGTCCACTTTCATGGGCTTGAGGCTGCGCTTGGCCAATGCCGGCTTGGCTTCAATGGTTTCACTGTTGGCCCACTCGATCGTCGCGAGGACGTCAAGCGCGGCGTCACGCTCTTCCTTGGTCTCATACAAGATGAATCCGAACGTGCTCTTCGGAAGCTTCTGGATCGCCTTGTACACGTGGTTGTGCTTGGTCAACACGGCCTCCATGTCCTTCTTATCCTTCCACGCGCCAAAGTTCATGACAATCACCTTGCAATCGTCTTCCTTGGAAGGTTGAGGCGCATCGTCACCCGCTGCGTTCTCTGCCTTGCGCTTGTTGTTGCGCGATGGTTTCCTCGATTTGCCCATGTTGCTTCAAGTCGGTGGATAAACTCAACCATGCTCCAATTCATTGGTCAAAATGAACTTCATTTATTTCACCGATTCGAATCATTCAAATGAACCCACCTTCCTACAATAAAATTGTTCAATATGAACTTAAAATTCGTATCGATAGCATTTATATATTTCGTAGCTGTCCCAAGTGCCTGATTGGACAAAAATATAATTATAATTGAACCAACCAATGAAATTGGCGCGTTAACATTGCATTGGTTGACATCGCATGAGACAAACCAGATCCACATTCCTAACTTTTCATGGATTGGCTAAAATGCAATGGATGCGGTTTCTGATTGGTTTCTGTAACTTCGTCAACTTCGTTTTCATTTATTTCAGTAGTCGAATCACTTGCAAAAGGTTGATACAATTCGAAGTTCGAAGTGCAGTGGTACATCAACCAGGCAACGAGATGGAACATCTGGATGCCAACGTCGACCTCCGACGACACGAAGGACATCAGCAAAGTCGAACACGCCAGAGCGAGAGCATGGCCCCTCCTGCAGCAGAAGACGCTACAATCCAGTCACAAGGTAGCCACCGGGTAGTACGCCAGCCTCGCCACTTGATTCTCCTGCAACCCACAATGACCACCAGCGGGTTGGAAGTGTCGGTGCACGAATGCCCTCGCACGATGATGCGAGAGCTCGTGCATGTGTTCCCAAACACACTCAAGAAGGACTGCAATGTGCTGGCCGTGGTTACAAACCAACGGGCGAGCGTTGACTTGGCGCAGTTCGGGGAAGAAGCCGACAAGGAGAAAGATCGCCTGCTGGAGAACTTTGTCAAGTGGGCACATGAAGTGGCGGAAGCATTGACCGCCGCGGGTCATTGGGCCGACTTTATCGATCCGTGCTCAGGACTGCCAGTACGTAATGCAGCGCCAAGAATGCGTTGTCGTTGTGGCACGCGTTCCGGTGTGGTGTACTCACATGCTTGCCCTGTAGATGCTGGCGTTGAACTCGAACAAAGTGTACAGCGAAGTGGACGGTGTCGAAGTGCTTCTGCGGTACAACTGCTTGAGTGCTGGCATGTGCAAGATCTTGATCCATCCAGAATGGGGTGCCGCCGTGTATCCTGCGTCGTTGTTTACGACAGCCCCGTCGGACTTGGTCCTCGACATCGTCTCCAAAGGGTTTGTCCAACACTAGATCATTCCTGCGTGAGCCATATCGTAGGGATTCACGCAGCAGCATATATAACGATATCTAATACTAGTACAATGTACCCCAGTTGTTCATGTACACTGGTGCTGGTCAATCCCACACCCTTGAGAGCACGATGTCAGGTCCATAGCGAATGGCAAACTGCTTCTTCCAAAGTTAATGCGGAACAATCGCATGGGAGCTCAAGGTACCGGCTGTAGTGACCTTGGCTTGCAGCATGGCACTTCGCCAACTCGCCTCGAGTACACTCCGGCCAAACCCAAATAATGCGGTGTTTGAGGGTTTTGAACCATTGTAATATCCAAACTAAAGGGATATCGGATGTTAAGGGTATAGGATGTTGCAGTGCATCATCCTCAATGTAAGTCTTGACCAGCAGCGGGAAAGATGCGGCTGGAAATTGAAGGGCTCGAAGTGCTCTTTCCATATCCCCGTGTGTATGCAGAACAGGTCACATACATGCGGGAGCTCAAGCGCGCTTTGGATGCCAAGGGACATGCCATGCTTGAGATGCCCACGGGGACAGGCAAGACAGTCGCGTTGCTGTCGCTTGTGTTGTCGTACAAGGTATCCAAATTGTTGCCACCATGTTGACTCATGTGCGGGTGTGTGGTAGTACGCCCATCCCCAAACGACAGGCAAGCTCATCTATTGCACGCGCACGGTGCCTGAAATGTCCAAGTGTGTGGAGGAAATCAAGCACGTGATGACGTATCGCGCCGAAGTGTTGGGTGCCCAGGCCACGACGATCACGGCAGTGTGTCTCAGTTCTCGGCGCAACATGTGCGTGCATCCTCGCGTCATGAACAACCCCGACGGCGAGACCGTGGACGGGCAGTGCCGGCAAATGACCGCGTCCTGGGTGCGTGGCCGCGCCGACGCCGGCATGAACGTGGAAACGTGCAGCTTTTACGAAAACTACGACCGGCGGTCCACGGACGAGCAGGTGCTCGAGAGCGGCGTGTACACGTTGGACGACCTCAAGGCACTGGGCACCAAGCGGGGCTGGTGTCCGTACTTCATGACGCGCCAAGCCATCGGCACGGCCGACGTGGTCGTGTACAACTACCAGTACATGCTCGATCCCAAGGTGTCCCAGATGGTGTCGCGCTCCCTCGAGCGGGATTGCATTGTCGTGTTCGACGAAGCGCACAACATTGACAACGTGTGCATTGAAGCGTTAAGCGTCACATTGAATCGTCGGGCACTGGATCGGGCCTCGCGCAACCTCACTACCATCAGGTAGGTACTTTCATTCGATATACTTACTATGCACATGTGGTGTCCTGATTAGTCTAATACGTTTACATGTTCTTGTCGGGTTGGTTTCGCTTTGCACTCATATATATGTCCATGTTGACAGTACAACCGTGAGCCGCATGAAGCAAGCAGACAAGGCCAAGCTCGATGCCGAGTACCGCCGCCTGGTCGAAGGGCTGCGATCGAGCGGGACGGTCGTGGGGGTGTCGGACGCGAGCGACTTGGCGGCTGCCAACCCCGTGCTGCCCGCCGACGTGTTGGAAGAGGCTATTCCAGGTCTATCAAGTCAATTCGTCGCCGCCAGCGTACTTATCATGTGTGGGATTCTTAGGCAACATTCGCCGCGCCGAGCACTTCCTCGCGTTCCTCCGGCGGGTCATAGAGTACCTCCGCAAACGCATTAAAGTTCGCCAAGTCGAATCCGAAACGCCCGCCGCCTTTCTCCATACAATGCAAGTGGAGATTGCGATCGACATCAAGCCACTCAAGTTTTGCTACTCGCGGCTCAACTCGCTGCTGCGGACACTCGAGATTACAAACCTCGAAGAGTACAACTCGCTGTCCCAAGTCGCCAACTTTGCCACCCTCGTGGCGACGTACACGGAGGGCTTCATGCTTATCTTGGAACCCACAGACGAATTCAACCAGCCCCAGCCCATCCTCCAACTCGCGTGTCTCGATGCATCGCTCGCTATGCGACCGGTATTTGAACGGTAGGCCGACGGCAATGAATGATCACCTCGAGCTCGTCGATTTCGATCTGGTCAAGCTATCAAGGCTGCTCATCTCAGTCTTGTGTTGATTTTAATACGGGTGTGTCGGTCTTATCGTCTAGTGTTCCTTTGTCACATATTGTCCTTTTCACTGAAATTTGGACTTTTGGCCACCTGATTCACATTTGCAGGTGAACATTTTGATCTGGGCCAAACTATACGATTCGATATGATTGGTTAAAATTTCTCGTTAGTGAAGTTTGATTGGCTAGGACATTCTCAAATACATTTGTCAAATTCATATACTCGAAAGTCCAAATTGGAACAGATTTGACAATATCCTTATATCGCCTTTTGACAATATCCTTGTATCGCCTTTTGACAATATCCTTATATCGCCTTTTGACATTATCCTTGTATCGCCTTTTGACATTATCCTTGTATCGCCTTTTGACAATATCCTTATATCGCCTTTTGACAATATCCTTATATCGCCTTTTGACAATATCCTTATATCGCCTTTGGACATTATCCTTATATCTCCTGTTTGAACGTGATATTCGACATGCCGTTCGCACTTACAATTGGTGTCATCTACAGTGCATACATTTCGCTAGATTGTGTTAGATGCGAATAACACTGTAACAATATGATTCCATTTTCAGCTTGAACGAGGTTTGGACATATAACTTTAACTAATTCATTTGCTTCTTTGATAGGTTTTCCACGGTGGTGCTGACGTCAGGGACGCTGTCACCAATCGATTTGTACCCTCGTCTGTTGAATTTCTCGCCCGTGGTGCGCGAATCCCTGCCCATGTCTGTGTATCGATCGTGCATTTGCCCGCTCGTGATCACGCGAGGCAGTGACCAAATGCCCGTGAGTACCAAGTTTGACCTTCGCGACGACTTAAGCGTCGTGCGCAACTACGGCGGGCTGCTGCTCGAGATGGCGGCGTGCGTGCCGGATGGGATGGTGTGCTTCTTCCCGTCGTACATGTATATGGAGAGCATCATCCAGCAGTGGGACGTGCTGGGCGTGCTCAAAAAGGTGCTGGCACACAAACTCATCTTTATCGAAACCAAAGACATTGTCGAGACCACGCTCGCCCTCGACAACTATAAGCGCGCGTGCGAGATTGGCCGCGGCGCCGTGTTCTTCTCGGTGGCGCGGGGAAAGGTCGCGGAAGGCATCGACTTTGACCGCCACTATGGCCGCGCCGTGCTCTTGTTTGGGATTCCGTTCCAGTACACGCTGTCCAACACGCTCCGCGCGCGCCTCGAGTACCTTCGGTACACTCACCACATTAAAGAGGGCGACTTCCTCACATTTGACGCGCTCCGCCAAGCCGCGCAGTGCGCCGGCCGCGTCATCCGTAGCAAGGCCGACTATGGCATCATTGTGTTTGCCGACTCCCGCTACAACCGCCACGACAAACGATCCAAGCTGCCCCCGTGGATCAACCAGTTCCTGCTCGAGTCGCACTTGAACTTGAGTGTCGACATGGCTGTGCACATGTCCAAGAAGTACCTGAGTCTCATGGCGCAACCCGTCGATGAGTCGACGACCGTGGCCAGCATCTTGCTCGACGAAGCCGCCGTGGTCAAGCACTTGGAAGGAGGCAGCAGCAAACGGCCTCGGCTAGAATAAGCATACTGCTAATCGAATGTGCGCAGCCAGCATTTGTTTCATATTGTATGTATTATGGCCACCCAAGCGTGGGGGCATGTCAACTCTGATTGAATGTGACGGGAGCTCGGTCGACTAAACCGTGCGATGAGGAGACCCATCCAAACTGCCAGGAACAAAAAGAGCCGAAGTATAATATGCCGTGTTGCCATTGCTCTTTCGAAATACCAACTCCATAGAACCCCAGCCTCGTACTATATCAAGGTACAGGTACTGTAGATACGAGACTGCCTTGACACACAGCCTCGGTTTATATCTTGTCAAGAGCTCCACCGAAGTAACGAGGAATGGCATGTTCCACCCCCGCTACGTTTTCCGCTGCTCGAATGTGGCCATGGTTTCTTCGGTCATTGAGCAGCGTTGGCAACCATTCAATGGGACCAGTGTTCTCGTTAAGTTATGGCTTTTTATCTTGCACTGGAGTCAGCCGGACCTTTCGCCCGGGGGTGCCCACTCGAGGCGACGCTCGAACGGGCGACCCGAGGACTGTATGTTGGATGGTAAAACTCGCAATCGATTTCATGCCCCCCCCTACGTCCGCCTTCTTGACGTCAAACACTGGTGGCGCCCTCCTCAGGGCATTGTCCTTGGTCACTGGTGGGGGGGCCTGTGGTTGCAGCGGGTCCAGTTTCCCATCGGGCTTGTCTCCGTCGGGTAGGATCGCCAGCCCTGTGACAGGCACGGGGGCGAACGGAGTGCGCAGCTTGGTAAACATCTTCTGGCTCGAGAATTCCATGGACACGAGTTTCTTCCACCCCGCAGATCGGACCGCGTTGCCTTGGTTGCTGTGCGAAAACAAGACCTTGCGCAGCACGTCCAAGTTGTCTTCCATCTTGTCGGCCGAATTGCGGTTTCCGTACGCGTTGTCGATGCTTGGCACAACGCTGTCGAGCGTGCGCATGACCATCTGGTCGCGGGAGACAGTGAATCCCTCCGAGTACCCCAGCGACAGGATTGGAAACAGGGGCACGTGGAGAGTTGGGATGTCGGCGGGGCGGAGCTGTCTCGCCGCCGACGGTTTCGCAAGGGGAAGGGGGCCGTCCTGCGCCCGCACGAGGAACTCGCGGTCCTGCTCCCACTCACACGCCACGCCCGGGACGTACCCGCCGTCGTCCCCGGCGTCGATGAGCTGGAACAACATGGACGAGATGTGCTTTTCACCCGCGACGTTGGGCCGGACAAACTCGGCGAGCGCTGTGACCAGGTCGATGCTCATCTTTTGGATGCTGATCGTGACTGCGTTGTGTATGGTCGCAGGTTTTTTCAAGTCTTCCAGCAAATCCAACGTGAGCGAGATGACGCCATTTGACGCGAGCGACGGCTTGACGCTTTGCTTTCGGGCGAGGAGGCAGAATGTCGCGGTGCAGTTGCGCTTGACGTACAGGTTGGACGTGGTCGCCAGCAGCGACACGACGCATGGCACGGCGCCTTCGTCCACGAGCTGCTGGATGTTGCCGGGCGGCATTGACAGTTTTCGAAGCACGGCCGAGCACAACACGTTACTTTCGACGCCCCCGACGGCGTGCGCGCACAGCCACAGGATCGGCGTGAGGGCGCCCTGCGTGAGCATGACACTCGAGTTGACCCGGCCAAGGAGCAGGTTGCACACGCCGATGGCTGCGTCTTCCTTGGCAATTCTCAACGCGTTCTTGGCGTTGAAAATTGACCCCAACAACGTCGTCGCATGGTCGTTGACGAGCTGCGCGTGGCACGACCCTTCGCAGCTCAAGTTGCGCATGATGGCGGCGCACATGGCCACCGACGGCGGGCTGTCCCCTTGCGACGACACGATGAAAGAAATCGCCGACACGATGCCGCTCTTGCAGACGTGGACGAGGAGGTCGTCTCGGCACGAAATGTTGTAGATGGCGCGCATGAGTAGCAGCATCACGTCGAGGTTTGGACCGCTTTCTCGAATTGTGTCGAGGACCTTGGAAGAGGTGAGTAGTACTTTCAGGTACATAGCCGACATGACGTAGATAGCTACAAAAGAGATCCAGTACCGTGGTCATGGTGTCGTTGAGGATCAATACACGCACAGTCTTGTCGTCTAACGACAGCACGTGCAAGAGAATGGCACAGCAATGCTTGGTGGCGGCGTCGTTGGTCTTGAGGAGGTGGCCGATGATGTGCAATGTCGCTTCTTCCATGTACTAAGCAATACAATTAACTACTACGTATTAATCAACATGTTATGTTGTGACATGCTTTCGAGCGAGCTTCGGGGGACGACTGGAACGCCGCCGTGAGGATCTGCGCCACCATCCGTCGGATGTCCACAGACGCGGCTTCAGCCAAGTGATTCAATTCCCCCAACAGGCCCGCGTTTAGCAGCGGAGGCGCCACGTCAATGTCCGTGAGCAAGTTCAATATGCCTAATCTTCAATCAACGGAGACTGTCAGGGTCTACCGAAAGGTACCTTTGAGCATCGTGGCGCCGGCGGGGGTGTCGTAGATACGGTGCAAAATGTGCAGAAAGCACGTCAACGTTGAAACCTACACGAATCGACGACATCACGAACGAACGACGAAGGAATGTTCGTTACCTTGGCCAGCCCCTTGCGTGTTTCTTTGTAGAACGACAGCCCGCAAAACGCATCGGCCAAGATGGGAAAATCTTGTTCTTCGCTCGACATGGCAAAGATCGTGAACGCCCACGGGAGGCCATCGTTGCACATGGTGGGGATGTTGGCTTCGGACCGCATTAAGTTCATCACCTACACACAACAAGACAATGACAAGTGGCAACATAGACTAGACTTTTGGGACATACGGCCTTCATGCACATGCGGCGGGTGATGGCGTCGTTGGACTTGACGCACGAAATGACCAGCAGCGCTTTCAACGCGCCGTGCTTGACCAACGTGACAATGTTGTCTTCGCTCGTAGACAAGTTGCAAAACGCAATCGCACATGCGCGTCGCACATCCTCTTCGGGGGCGGCTGCCAAACTCGCCAGCGAATGCACGATGCCCTTTTCAATCAGTTCGCGACAGATACTCGGGTCGCAGCTCAGTTGCGAGTACGTGCTCACGACGAGCTGTATCGTCTCGGGGCTGTCTTCTCCTGCCAAGAGCGACAGGGACGCAATGAGCCCGTTGCGCACCATCTGCACTCGACACGGCTCGACCATGCCAAACCGAGCAAAGCAGGCGGCACAGCCAGCATTCACGAGCGAATCACCTCGCTCGCACAGCTGAACGATGGTGGGGAAGACGGCGTAGATGAGTGCCATGGCCAACGCTTCCCCGAGTTGTTGCTGGTCCAAGACGACGCAAATGATGTCGAGGCATTTGCAAGGGGTTTCAAAGTCCAATGACGTCGCGGACGGGAGCTGCAGGAGGTTCACGAGCACGTCGAGGACCCCGTCGTGGGTGAGGAGGGGCTGGTGCAGCGACGGCGCTTGGAACAGGTTGAAGAGCATGCCGCACGCCAGCGCACGGATGTCTTCCCTGGGGCTTTCCTTGCCAAAATGGAGAACGCGAGCAAGCGATGGCTTGGCCACGTCTGTGGGGGGAAAGCGCAATGTAATGTTGTACAAGAGGACCCCCTGGAGGTATTCGTCGGCGCCACTCGGCTCAAAGCTCTTGTACAGCACGTGGTAGAGTAGTTTGGGGAGGTAGGCCAAGTTGTACAGGAACGAGTGCGAGTCTGGTTTGGTGAAGGCGAGGAGACAGCCGAGCCCGTGGAGTACGTACCGGGAGATGTTCTTCATGTCCTGCGACGTCGAGTGCGTGTAGGACACGAGCAGTTCGAAGAACGCCACGTCGACATGTCGGACGTTGCGCTCGCCCGCGAGGATCAGCGACATGCATTTGTACACGGACGTTTTCAGAGCCGGGTCCACGAGGAGGTTGGAGAGGTGCGCGAGGGAGCTGAGGGCCCCAACGTTGGCCATTGCTTCGCAGCCGAGGGATTCCGTGGCCACGTTGTCTAGGGTGGCAAAGATGCATCTACCGAGAACCATCAGTACATTATGAGTGTGGGGATCGAACGAGGGGGGATACCGCAGGTCCTGGATATCTGTGGTGGCTTTTAAGCTCGTGACAAGTGCCCGAACCGACCCGTGCAGGATCAGCGCCCGGCGACAGCCTTCGGTATCGGACAAACACCACAGCGAATGCAATGCGTTGCTTCGAATGACTGGGTCGGACGTGGTCACCGCGAGCACGTTGACGACCTCGAATGCGTCCGGGATGGCGGCGATTTTCATGCGGTTGGACTTGGTGGCCGTGAGGTTGTAGAACGCTTGACTCAGCAGCAGCCGGTCGCGGCAGTCGCGGCCTAGTTAAAATGTAAACACCATCCAAAGAAGGAGACTCCTATACCGTGCTCAACCAACGCACGCATGACGTCGTTGATGCGCGGGTACGTGTACGATGGACAGCTCAAGTTGAAGAGGGTGAAGGACGCGAGTCGCTCGACCGCGTCGCTGGCTTTGTGGTGCTGCACCATGCTTTCCAGCGCTTTCTCCTTGACAAACATGGACTCGAAGCTGTCTTCAATGCTCAAGTTGGCAAACGTCGCCAACACGTTGAAATGGTGGTCTGTGTTGCCAGGCAGGAGCAAGGCCGCTTGGAGCAACGACAGACACCCGTGCTGCAGCATCAGCTCACGGCCGCGTTGGCTGCCGCTCAAGTGGCACAGCGCCGACACGCACAGCTGCGACGTGACCGCGTCCTTGGACCGACACAGAGACAGCAACGTCGGAATCACGTTGTCGGAGAAAAGCGTCGGGTGCAAAATCGGGTTGGACGCCATGGCATCGATGGCATGCGCACATTGCCGTTTCCGAGTCGTGCGGGAGTCTCGTCCTTCGTCCTTGACGTCGGGGATGATGGAGTCGCGGTGGTTCCCTGCCCGCGACATGGGCTTCAACTTGGACATACCCGTTTTGCGTGTGGATGACGAGGATGATGGGGTCGACAACCTGTGGTTCAAGTCCGAAGGAAGGGGGGGGTTGGTTTTGCGCGGAAGGCGAGACAGGTACAGCAGCGCTTCCGTGTACAGACCTCGTTGGTAGAATACATCGCCGTGGTAGCAGAACCCCAGATGCGGAATCGGACTGTGGTGTATCATGTGTACGTCGTTGTCGTCGTTCAAGTGGTCGCTGTCCTCGTCCGAGTCGGAAGCATACGGCTCCACATCGTCGAGGATGCTGCCCCCCCGGCCAAGGATATTCGCCAAGCTGCCCCGCCGATGTGGCACCCCCCCGTCATCCATCGACCGATACAGTCCTTCCCGCCCTTCCATGTGTTGGGGTTGCGCCACACCTTGGCTAAAAATACTTGGCTCCATTTTGTGTTTATTCAGCGTCAGGCTAACTATTTAATTGTCCTTTTTGTTTGCTGGAGCATAGTCAAGTCAGGGTGTAGGACAGCCGTTGCCTGAATGTAAGAGTAACCTACAATTACCATCAAGTACCTTGCTTGGCACTGCTTTGCGATGGTGGAATTACACGTATAACGTTATTTGAACTGATATGAGACTCTTCTGTGCTTTAGAAACGGCCAAATCACCAAACCTGACGGGTAGGTGGTATATGTATTGACATGCTGTGGGAGGACTTCGTATGCCTCAAGGTATACAACATAACACCCACGTGATTGCTATAGTGTATTATTTTACTTGAAGTAGACTACTGTCTTCAAGAAGAGGTGCCTAATTAATCGCCGAAAAAGCCGCCGTCGCCGCCGAAGAAGCCGCCATCGCCACCGTAAAACCCGTGACCGTCATCCGACAAGGCCGCGCCAAGCAGGACGCCTCCAGCCACGCCCAGGCCTAGACCAAGGCCAACCCCGCCTCCGTTGTCACCGTAGCCGTAGCCATAGGGATTGCCGTACATGGGACCTCCCACCACCACAGGCGGACCTACGACCACTGGAGGGGGCATGTACACTGCTTGCGGCTGCTGCACATACACCGGGGGCGGCTGCGCATACACCGGCGGGGGCTGCGCGTACATGGGCTGGCTGTACATTGGTTGTGGTTGGGGCGCGTATTGCGGAGGTCGCTGGGCCGCGGCGGCCATGTTGGCTTGCTGCTGGGCCAACTGGGCTCGCTGCTGCTGCAATTCCTGCTGCTGGTGTTGTAGTTGGGCTTGCTGCTGCTGGATCGCTTGCTGTTGCTGCTGGTTCAGCTGCTGCTGTTGCTGTTGAATTTGAGCTTGTTGCTGCTGCAATTGGGACGACGGATTGCTTGGCGCACCGGGGTACGCAGGCGGGGCTGGGGCAGAGGGGGCGCTAGGATACGACGGTTGCGGGGCGGTGTACCCTGCCTGCGGAGGAGCTTGTGGGGTAGGATAGCCATGTTGCTGGGGAGGAGCATATCCTTGTGGGGGGCCAGGGTAAGCAGGTTGAGCGGGGTATGCAGGGACGGGAGCTTGGTAGCCACCGGGAGGTGCGACACCAGGTTGACCTGGCAATCCCATCAACTGCACGCGAAGGTTGATTTCGCCGCGGTGATTCTTCCCGCGAGTGACGGGGTACCATTGGTCCACAACTTGACCATGAAGGAAGGAATTGACGGGGACGCGGCATTGGCCAATGTACGCATTGTCCACGACATTCTTGTCTTCGATCGTGATGACGATTTGCTCCAGTTGGGGATCGTTCACCCGGAAGATGAACTTCTCATTCCACACAGGGAAACGGCCTCCGTTGTCATGCACCTTGGTCTTCTGTACTTGGTTCCCCACTTGGACCTTGCAGAACGGATCCTGCTTCCCAAACGTCTGGGCGTCATACAGGTTCCGACCGCTCACCGCACGGACATGGAGCTCCGGCATTTGTTGGGTCCGTCGCCAATCCAAAAATGGAACCACAGGAAAGCTATTTTTATTCCCGAGGGATTACTTACATACAAATACCAATACCCGTTGTCGACTTTGTTTTTAAATTTTTCCCTGTCCCACGCCTTGCTGAATTTCTTCAACCAACATTCCGAGACACAATTCAAATCTGCCTGCTTTCGGTATATCTACTGTAGTGTATGCACCGTATAAAGACCTCTCTATCGCTCTGTTACTACGTACTACGTGTAGGTCGAGCGCTAGTACGTAAGTTAGGTCGCACCGTGGTGCTGTACAGGTTGACGTTGCAGATTGTATGTATGTGGCCGGCCTGTGAACAAAAATGTCAATGACAAAAAGTGATACCCAAACACCCACCCACCCACCCGGTTAGATCGCCATTAATTGCAGCATTGTATGTTAAAATACTACTTGGACTATTTTAATCCTTGGAGTATGGATTTTATAACTTCGTACTTCGAAGTACTCATACAGTACTTTGTATTAATAGCCGTCGTATTCGACATTTAAATACTTCGTATATTAGTATTAATCCTCATTGTTGTATCTTTATTTAATGACGTTATGAATTTCGCACTTCAAATACCCGATGCAGTCAGGGATGTATTTTTATGTTGATGGAGGAACTTTTGCATTTTTGAAAGGCCAGTTTTGAACGTCGAAACAGCATGCCAGAGCTCCAAGTCCGCGTCAAGGGCGCCACCAACCTCCGCAGCGTCCAGTTCATAGGCAAACAAGATCCATACTGCGAAGTCAGGTTGGGTGGACGAGTGTTTCGCACTCGAACGCACGACAATGGCGGCAAGAATCCACGATGGGAAGACACGTTCGTGTTCAACGTGATGGACCCACAGGTGGAACAACTATTGATCGTCATCAAGGACCACAACTGGGTCAGCGACGAATTCATCGGCACGTGCAACGTTCCTTTGAATGCATTCCTCCACGGTCAGATGGTCGATCAATGGTACCCCGTCAACCACGGCCGCAAGCAGAAAGGCACTATCAACCTAGCCATCCAACTCCTCCTCGGCACAGGGCCTACGGCGGGCTACGCAGGCCAAGGCATCGTTCAACCAGCGTACCCTCAACAACCTCAATATCCTTCTCATCCGCAACCCCATTATGGCGCTCAACCTGGGTACCCCGGCTATGCACCTCAACCAACGTACCCTGCGCAACCGAACTTACCTCCGCCAGCATACTCTGGCTATGCCCAGCCTTCGTACCCTGGTGCTCAGCCAGGCTACCCCGCAACCCACGGAGCGCCCAACTATCAGCCTTATCCTCAACCGGGCTACCAAGGCGCCTATCCTCCGCCGTACCCCACGGCACAACCTGGCTACCCAGGGTATTCATCCTCACAAGTGTAATCAATCGAGATCGTTTAGAGTGTTAATCGTTCATGTTTGTGGACATCTGAGACATAGATTTCGTCCACAAGTACACATCCACCATCCGTTGCGTCGTGATCTACTAAGCTACACTGTGTACTAGTTAGTATGCCTACCTACCTCCTTCATCGGGTGATACAATATACTGCTATAGTACTGCAATATGAAGTTATATAAAGGGCAGCGTTACTGTACCCCGTAGGTTCGCTTCCTTCTAATGCGAAACTTGGTGTTGCACTAGGTGTACATACTTTCCATCGGGGATCGCCATGAGTTGGTCGTGGGTGCCAAGCTCGACAATCTTGCCTCCGTCCGTGACAGCAATCACGTCGGCATTTCGAATCGTCGACAGCCGGTGGGCCACGATGATGGTCGTGCGCCGTTTGAGCTGCAGCAGCGCGTCCAACGAGGCTTGGACGAGGCGTTCGCTTTCGTTGTCCAGCGCACTCGTGGCTTCGTCCAGCAGCAAAACCTCTGGATCTCTCAGAATGGCCCGGGCTATCGCAATGCGCTGCTTCTGTCCTCCCGACACTTGTACACCTCGGTCCCCTACTTGGGTATTGTACTTGTCTGGGAACTGCATGATAAAGTCGTGCGCGTTGGCCTTCCTGGCCGCATCCTCCACCTCATCCGCCGTCGCCCCTGCCTTGCCCGCGGCAATGTTGTCGGCGATCGTGCCTGCAAACAACACCGGTTCTTGTCCGACAAGGGAGATGTGCTGCCGCAGCCACTGCAGGTTGAGCGAGCGAATGTCGACACCATCCAGCAATACGCTGCCCTCCACCGGATCGTAGAAGCGCTCGACGAGGGAGATGGCCGTACTCTTGCCACACCCGCTGGCTCCCACTAGGGCCACCGTGGCGCCACTTGGCACCTTGAGCGAGTACCCGTCGTAAATGATGGCATGCGGGCGACTCGGGTACGCGAACTTGACGTTGACGAACTCTAGGGCGCCTTGGACTGTCGGCAGCGTATCCCCGTCTGAGGTGGTGGCGGTGGACGTGCACTTGATAGGCGGCTCGCGGTCGATTGCGTCGAAGAGGCGGACCGCGGCCGCTTTGGCCTTGCCGCTGTCGGCCACGTCTTGCATGGCCATGCCCACGCCGAATGTACTCAGCATGATGGCCATCATGACGACAAACATACCATGAAAGTCGACGTAGTTGCGGACGATCAGCCACCCGCCAAACCAAAACAGGAATGCCAGTGCAAAGTACATGACTCCCTGGCTCACGCCGAACCCGACGCCCCCAAACAACCCTTTCTTGACGTCTTTCGTGGATGACGCTTCGAGATGGCCAATGTACCGACTGTGCACTTGCCCCTCTAGGGTGAACGACGCGACGGTGCGGATCGAGTTGATGGATTCCGACAGCAGCGCGCCCGCTTGGACGTCGCCTTCGTTGAGGGCTTTGCCGTGGCCAGACATGAGCGACATTTGAACGAATGTGGCTGCTCCCATAAGGGGAAACACACCAATGAGGGCCAGCGTCATGTGCCAGCTGTAGTAAAACCCAATCGAGAACGCCACGACCAGAGTAGACGATGCCACAAAGACTCGGTTCATGAGGTCTCCCGTCATGGACTGGATGATGGCCGAGTCGGTGGCCAGCAGCGTCGTGAGCGCGCCGGACGAGTGCGCGTCGAACCAGCCAATGTCCTGGTGCAGCATGGAGACGAAGCCTTGCTCCCGCAGCCGCCGCGTGAGCCGTTCCGACACGACTGCAAACGAGTAGTTTTGCGTCGTCACGGCTACGAAATACGTTGCGCCCAACACGAGAAACGCGATGGACCACGTCACAGCTTCGGCTTTCATTTCATCGGGCGTCAAATTGTACTTGAAGTACAAGACTGTGACGTTGACAAAGAGGAGTCCCCACAGGGGAAACACGGCGCCGTGGATCAAAGCACCGAGGGACCCGCAGAGGATGTACCAGGCTTCGGGACTGTTCATGCGCCACAGCCGACTAAGCGCAACGGACTTGTGTGATGCAGCGGCGTCTGGCGCCATGTCAGCGGTGGACACGACCGAGTGTTCGGAAACTTTGGCGACGTCGATGGACGTTTCAGCCAGCTGGGTCGTCTTTGTGGCTTTAGCCGATTGGGTGGTGGCGGTACTCGCCGCAGTGTTGGGGGAGGACGTGGTGGGACGGGCTTGGGCTTCGACGAGTTTCTTGTAGTGGCTGTCTGGGCGACTGATGAGATCGTCGTGGCTACCTTCTTCCACCACGTGCCCTTCGTTCAGCACGACAATGCGGCCGGCATCGCGGATCGTCGAGAGGCGGTGGGCTATGATGATGGTCGTGCGCTGGCGAGTGGCGAGGAGGGCATCCAGCGACGCCTGGACCACATGTTCGCTCTCGGCATCGAGCGCGCTCGTGGCTTCGTCCAGCAACAACACTGCCGGGTTCTTGATGATCGCCCGGGCGATGGCAATGCGTTGTTTCTACCAGCAGCCATCACTCCTTCAAGCAACGTCAAAGCGGTGGCAGATTGAAATACCTGGCCTCCAGACAGTTGGGTGCCTCGCTCGCCCACTTCCGTGTCGAATCCACTCGGGAATGCCACAACAAAGTCGTACGCGTTGGCTTGTTTGGCGGCTTGGTAAATATCGTCCAAGGTCGCGTCGGGCTTGCCAAATCGAATGTTGTCGGCAATCGAGCACGAAAACAGGCATGGCTCTTGACCTACGAGGCCAAACTGCGCGCGGAGCCACTTGACGTTGAGCGTCTTGAGGTCGTGGCCGTCCAGCTTGACGGTGCCGTCCACAGGGTCGTAGTAGCGTTCGAGCAGCGACACTATGGTGCTCTTTCCACTGCCACTCGGGCCAACGAGGGCTACCTTTTCACCAGCTTTGATGTGCAACGAATAGCCGTTGCACACTTGCACATGGGGGCGGGACGGGTACTGGAACGAGATCGAGTCCAGTTGAATGTCCCCGTCGACGTGATCCAGCTTGGTGCCGACGTCCGACGTCGCATCCACCAACGATGGCCGCTCAATCATGTCAAACACGACGCTGGCGGCGGCTCGGGCCGAGAACACCGCCTGGAGGCTTGGACCGGCTTGACCCAGCGCCATGGCGCTCATGATGATGGAGAAGAACACGATGAGTACGCGGCCGCCGTCGTAGCAGTTGTCGGTGCACTTGGGCAAAGTCAGCTGGTCGGTGGCGACTTGCACGGCGCCGTACCACATCCCAAACGCATAGGTTATAAAGACCATGCCGAACATGCACCCGGCGCCGAGGCCGACGGACAGCCCTTTTCTTATGCCGGCCTTTTCCGTGGCCAGAAGCGCCGCCTTGTACTTGGCTGCAAATGTGTCCATCAAGTTGAACATCTGGACGGTGCGGACGTTGGACAGCGATTCTTCCGCGATGCCGCCCGCCGTGCCGTACGCGGCCACGGACGCCGTGACGGCCGACGTCAGCGCTTTGACCATGAAGAACGCGGCGATGCCAATCAAAGGCGTGAACCCGAGAAGCGCCAGCGCCAACTTCCACCCTTTCAACAGCCCAATCACGAGGCCGCCGACCCCCATTGCCGTGAAGTTGATCCCGTCGCCGAGTTTGCGGCCCATGCCGTCGTGGATGATTAGGGTCGTGTCCGCGACCTTGGTCGCCAGTTCCATGGAGTTGTTGACGTCGAACCACCCGATTTCCTGCCGCAAGATCGCACGGATGTACTCTTGCTTGATGCGCTTGCTCTGACGGCTGGCCGAAATCGACCAACACGCGACTTGGCCAAACCCACACACCAGCACACCAAGTCCGAGCCAAACGAACTTGATGGCAACTTCGTTGATGCCAGAAGACATGGACGTTTGCATGGCTTCAACGTCGGAGGCATTCAGGACGACAGTGGGGGGGGGCGGGTTAAACGAGTTCATGATTTCGCCAAAGAGAAGAATTTGAAGGGGCTGGGAAAACCCAGTTCCCGCGGCGCAGATCGTACCCACGAGCATGAGCCAAACGTCCGTCGAATCGGCAAACTGGAACAGCTTTGTGAGCGGTGCCAACTTCTTGTCGTCTTCTTTGGGGGTAGCGGTGGCTTCTTGGTCAGATGGAGCGGCAACGTCCACGGCTCTCGCAGACGGCGATTGCACGGCTTGATATGGAGTCAGCTCATGCTGGTCGTGTTTTGGCATGGCCATTTCGTTTCACTATTGATGGCAGGTTCAACAATGATATGCACCTTGCGTCATGCTTCAAACGCACAATCGGACAAAAACACGTCCAACGCTTGCAGTGAAAAAATTGTCTTGAGAATTGTATGCATGCCATATTGTGGTTGTTCCTATACAAACATATACCAGTCTGTTCCGCAACAGCTGTCACCTCCAACTTCTTATTGGCGGGATTTTTCTACAGTGATCCCCCGATTTTAGCAGCCTGGTATAAACTAATATCCCATGTAAAGCTATACAATATTAAGTTCAAGAGGGATTAATACAATTTGAAATTCAAACGATTGTAGCCAATCCGGCGCAACAACCGCAGGTCAACGACATTTGATCTCAGTGCAATCACACAATGCCATCACCTGCCAAGCGACTGACGCTCATTCAAAAAGACAGAGTACGAGCATATTACAGCTGCTCTTCCGACCGCACGTTATCGATTACATGTACGTGGATCACACAGGAGGTCGGCGTCATCGTGCATCCCACTACTGTTGGTCGCATTGTTCGGGATGATCGCACCAGCTCAGCAGCAAACATTGATGCAGACGTCACTGCGTCGCGCTGCAACATCAAGGGGCCAAAGCTAACTGAGCTTGACACTGAGTTGGCGGCTTAAGTACAAAATTCTCTCCGTAAGTTGCGTATTGGCGATCCCATGTCATTCGATGTACTTTTGAGTTAATAATGAAAGTACAATCTGTTTACTCCTCAAGTACTTGTTTATATCAGCATATACCGGGTATAACAGAACGTGGAGGTTAAATGCTCTTTGAAAACTAACAAGCTCTAACATAGCGTGGCCAAATAACCTATAATTGCCTTATTCAGTCAGGTATTTAGCCGAGGAACGGGTAGGAAAACCTCCTAATATGCATAACCCTTGGCGCTGATACCTCTATCTTATTATATTCCGACCAGGCTGCAAAAATCGGGGGATCACTGTAATTACATTTTAACCCCTGATTGGTGCATCGAACAGCGCAAGATCTCGTCTATGATTAGATAGTTTCAGCGAGTTCTAGACCGTTTTGCTCGAAAAGTTACGCGACCCCCAAGTATGCAGGAAATTGTTTTTGAACATCTTTTGTACGCAGTGCATTCATTACTCAATCTTCCAACTTCAAACAACGTACCAATCGTTCGCTAACCTGGTGGTATGCCTCCACCACAACCGTGCGCCCCTCCAGACCCTCTAAATGCCCCGGCACGCCGATTGGGAACGGCAACTCACCAGCATGGAGCGGCATACCATCTACGATACCCTTCTCGAAAGATCCGCAAGTGGCATACTGAGTCGTGGAGACTTCGTGGACGCTGCAAAGGACTTCAACTGTCAAGCACGCACAGGTTCGCGCGTGTGGTATCGTGGACGAAAGTCGATACTGAACGGCGATGTCGTGGCGGACGTAGCATCAAAATTACGTGGAAAACCTCTAGTAATTTATAGATATATTCGTTTTCATAGATATCAATATCAAGCATTGTACTATTTTAGGTAATTCTGGCAGTAAAAAAACGCGCTCAAAGGAAGAGATCGAAATAATCATTCGACAAGTGCCGCACCATGACCGCCAAACCTTGTGCTCTTTGGCCAAAAAGTCGAGCATTTCCAAGACAACAATCGTGCGACACATGAGGGATAATCCGCGTTTGAAGGCTCGCTCAAGTTACGTCAAGCCATTTCTGACCCCGGCGAACGTTGAAGCTTGCCTACGCTTTGCAATGGGGTTCGTTCGACCCTTGCCAAATGGAACCTTTTCTTTTATCAGCATGGACAATTATGTGCATCTTTCTATTTGACAAAGGTGAATCGAAGGTACTACGTGTAGGATGATGAACAAGTGGCGGCGCGAACTGTCAAGTGGAAGCACTTCATTACTAAGGTCATGTTTTTGGCGGCTGTTGCCCGCCCACGTTTTGACCCGCACACTAGGCGCGTTTTTGATGACAATATTGGCGTGTGGTCGTTCGTGGAGGTCGTGGCGGTGAAGCGAAAAAGCGTCAATCGCGACAAGGGAACCTTGGTGACTGTTCCCTTGTCTGTGAACGCTGAGGTGTACTATGATACTGTAGTTACTAAGGTTATTCCTGCTATAAAGTCGAAATTTCCTAGTAGTACTACTAGTAGTGGCAAATGTTTTATCCAGCAAGACAATGCGAGCCCCCACAAGTGCGTGACCACAAGAAAGCTCGATGACCGTGGAATTAGTGGTATCGAAATTGCTAACCAGCCTTCGAATAGTCCAGATTTTAACGTTCTAGACTTAGGATTCTTTAATTCTATTCAAAGTCTGCATCATCAAAAGTCAACTCGTTCAATCGAGGAGCTTGTCGATGCTGTGCAAGCCGCGTTCTATGAAATGCCTGTTGCTACCCTCTCGAAAACATTTATAACTGTGCAAAAAGTTATGGAAATGTCGATTGCAATTCATGGAAGTAATGACTACAAGCTTCCGCACATGAATAAAGACGCCAAGATAGCCGACCTCGCCTCGTACAATGTCAAGTGCGATGGAACAATCTATGAGAGTGCACTCATGCATTTGAATTGCCGCTTGGAACAAGAAGCACACCTCGAAGCAATCGTAAACTCCCAAGATCAAGACACCTCCGGCATTTAAAAAAATATAAAATAATTTTAGTTCCCATTATGTGTTGTCAGAGTTCAATACAAATTTCAAGACAAATAAATCGAGTGAGTATACATTAATCAAGTGAAATGAAGGATACAACTAATGGGGAACAGAGTAGTAAATTTAGTTACTAGAACTAACGATAGTTATGAATAAATTGTCTTGCGAATTGTATGGATGGATGCCATAAATATTATTGGTTGTTCCAATACAAACATAAAGTCACTGGAACAAACATTCTTCATGATTAGTGGCACATTCTGTGTCCGCGATCATGGGAATGCAGGTGCAAGCAATGAAGAATGAAAGTTCATTCCAGTTCAGATGAATATGGATTGACCACGTCATTGGTTCTTTGGGATTAAGCTAGGAACTCGTTCTACAAAGTCCTCAGGGGACCAGATGGGACACGTTTCAAACCGCCGAGACCTAGGGGGCTTGGCGGCTTTCTTGGCCACTGGCGGGGGTTTGGTTGTAGCAGGGTCGGCGGCTTCCTTGGCTTTGGATACCTTGGCTGTCGGCGGCGTCTTCGTAGTTCGTTTGCCAGATACGGCTGCTTTCTTGGTCGTGGGGGTTGCGTGGGGGGTCGTGACCTTGTGACCGCTGCTCTTGCGGCCCAACTTGAACAGCTCTCGGAGGCCGGCAAGGTCCACCACGTTGGTCAAACTCGCAGGGAGGCTCGCCACCATCTACACTACTGTGTCACACATATGGTTCTATACATCACATACCTTGTTGTACAAGCGATTTCGTTCTTTCTGAGTCGTCAGCGCCACAGTGTCTGCTTCGTCCAGTTGCTTCTTGTCATCTTGCTTGAGCAAGGGTCTACACACATCCATATCATCATATCCCATGAGCGTCGCCTTCAACAATCCCTCGTTCCATATGTATGTATACCGACCGGTATTCATTCTCCTTCACAACCCACTCATCCAACGTCGTCAATGCAAAGAACACTGCCTCGGCCAACGGTCCATCTGCCATCACAACTATATAGCACAACATGATCAAACACTTGGTCGAAAAATTCAACCATTCAACATGCCCAACCTTCTTTGATCTGCTCCGTGGTCAGTCGTGTTGGTCCCGCTTCGACTTGGGCTGCACGTAATGCCACCTACAACAACTCGCCCGTTCATACCACTTTGAGATATACAAACGTGTTCGAACTTGGGATTGAAACGCCGTGAACTGGTCGTCGATTTTCAACTTGATCTCTGCGGCATTGTCCCGCGCTTCCAGCATGATCATGCGTGCACGGAGGGTGGTCTTTGTGTACGGCAAAAACCCCATGAGATGCCCCATGTAGCCATTCACGCGCCACCGCTGCGGGTGCGCCGCCACGACCACCTTGTCCACTTCCCGCAGCCCTTCGTCAAGCGCTGGCGGCCACAGCTTGGGCGGTGGATTATTTTGACTGAAAACTATTCACAAGTTATTCCGTGAGATATCGATCGATCGACACGACGACGACGAAAAACGAACATTCAGACGCTTGGAGCTTGAACTTGGCGACGAGCGCGTCGACGTCCGGACCAGGCTGCCAGTCGTCATCCAAGTACATGTCGTCGTGGAGGGACTTCTTTGTCTTCTTCTTGGGCGATTCGTCGTCGCTCCCCCTATCCAAAGCCAACGCATGCGCCGTCGACGACGGTCCATGTCCCTTGTGCGACGGGTCCTTGACTGTCTCAATGTTGTCGCCGGCGTTGACAAAGAAGCCGCTGTGCTTTGTCTTGACGGTGCTTTGCATGTATGTGTTTTCGATCGAGTCGTGGAGATCCGAGTCGTCAATGAACGAGTCTTCCGAGTCGTACAGGTCGTCGTCGTCGACATGCTTTCGAACTGGAGTGGCCTTGCCCTTGATATCGAGGATGCCGCCTTTGCCATACCGTTGCTCCAAGTGCTCAATGATGTTGAATTTGCCCCGTGGTGGCAATGGGGTAGGCGACGATGGAGGTGGAAGTGACGGTGGACCAGCAGGAACCTCGGCAACGACAGGCGTCGCAGCGGACGGGACAGTACCAGGCTCGTCGTCGGTCAAATCTACAACGTTGGGATCGATGTCGTCATCTTTGCATTCCGACATGTCGATGGCCTTCGGTGGCGGCGGCGACACCGTCGTCGACTCCAATGACCTCCTTGACAACGCTTTGAAGTCCACTTCGCCTGTGTTGTCCAACGACACTTCAAAGCGGATCCGCATATTGTTGGTTTCCAATGCGCCTCTCCTACGACAAGTCCCTTCACTTAACATCATGAGCTACGAGCATGCGTACCTTGCGCCGAGATTCTGCGAGCGCCAAGCGGCGATATTTACGCGGTTTTCGAGATTCGTGAGCTCCAGCATTAACATACAGGATATACGTTATACGTTTAACGTAGGTAAAACTGTAAAACGTTCAGTTCTTTGACACATGAGTATTTGCAAAAGGCGTTAAACGTCCAAAGGTTTTTGAGTCATCCCAAGTAAAACTAAGGGATTGGCTAAAATACGGAATATTCCAAGATGTAAAGATATGATTGGCCATAATGATGTACATTTCGCGCGCTATTTCCAGCCATTTTGAAACGACGAAACGCAGTTTCAGTCGCGACGTCTACCGATCCAAGGCAACGATGGAGCATGGCGAAGCAGGCGGAGCTCCAGGTAATGACAAAGCGAACGATGGTTGACGGTAATGACGCATGCTCCTTGTGTAGAGTCCAATGGCAATCCGTTCACGCTTCCGTCGGACGAAGAAGTGTTCCGCATGCGAGACGACATCAAGAAGAAGAAGGAAGAGGAGCGTGTGCGCAATGCCAACCTGAAAATCCACGAGAAAATCACACATTCGTCCCAGCGAGGCAACATCCGCCGCTTCCACTTTGAAGAATCGGTCGGTCATTTCCCCATTCCAACGAACTCACGGCACATGTTCTTCCACCATTAGTCGCAAGATTTGGGCACGATCACACAGTCAAAGCAAACCCGAGGGTTGGTCGCGGCGGCCACGGCGGCGATTTCCAGTGACCGAAGGCGGGAAAAGGAGAACATGACGGACTTCATCTCGAAGAAGCGCGAAATGTTCTTGGTGCAGGTACGTGGCCATGCGTCGGTGTATATGAGCGAGCACACATCGACGATCGTCCCTTCAACTGTACGATAGATGTCGCTCGACACAAAACGAGAAGAGATCCGAAAACTCGAAGAGAAGGCGCAACTAAAGGAAGAAGCGTTGAAGAAGAGCGAGTTGATGCTTGAAGAAGACGCGGTGCGGTTCGACACGTTCCTCAAAGAGAACGATAAGAAGGCCCACGAAGCAATCAAGAAGGCTGAGAAGGAAACCAAGGCCAAGGCGGACCGAGTGCAGGAGATCAAGAAATTGAACCAACAGATCCAGTTGGTTCAGAGCGACATGTCCAAGTTGAAGGAGCAATTGGACGACTGCCTCAAGTACAAGGCCTTTCTGGACGAGTTAACACCCCCGGAGTGGGAGTCGGAGCAAAAAGACAAGAAAGCAAAGCGGTGAGACTGCGTTGGCGGCGTGTGTGTAAAATGGCTGATAGGCAACAAGAGCGCCTTCGAAAGAAGAAGGCCAAAGCGGTAGCCGAGTGGGAAGCCATCAAAGCCAAAGCATCCGCCGAACAAGAAGAGCGGGATCGCATCGAACGCGAGCGGAATGTTGACAAAGACGGCAAAGCCAAGAAGAAACCCGACAAGGCCAAGAACGCGGCGGCCGCTCCCAGTGTCTCGCCACCGATGCCAAACTTGGACGAGGTGGCGGTCACGAGTAGCGGCGAAGAGCTGCCCATGTACTTTCAGAATCCCCAGCAACTTTTGGACATTTTCACGGCGCTCGAGGAAAGCAACTTGTTTCTTATCCAAAACAGCCAAGAAACCGAGCAATCGCTCGAAGAACTCAAGCAAAACTACCGCGAAACCAAGAAAAAGATGAACAAAAAGACCCAACTATTGAAGCAAAACATTGACGACTTGAAAGACCAGATTGGCGTCGAAGATGCCAAGGCCAACCACTTGCGACAGCGGGCACAAGCTGGCACGGGCGAGAACGTGCAAGAGAAGATGCTCAAGGAACTGCATGACAAGGTGTTGGTCGTGTACCAACGCTGCGGCTTCGAAGCTGACTCGAACCCAAACACGCTGTTCATGCTCACAGACCTGGAAGCTCGGCTCGAAGATCTCCTCAGCGCCATCGAGCACATGCCCGAGGACTACGTGGTCAAGGCCGAGAAAGAGAAGGAGAAGGAGCGACGAGAACGCGTGCGCCAGGAGCGTATCTCGCAACAGACCAAGATGTACGAAGAACGCATGAAGAAATCCATGGAGCGTAGCATGCAAGCGCCAAAGAAGAGGAAGGGACGACAAGTCATGTGGCGGTCGCAGCCCCAGCGACAGACCAAGCTGCAAGAGAACGAGAGCAGCGTAAACGACGACGATCAGGCTGACCAGCAACACTTCAAGTGGTAGATGTCGTCGTCATTAGGGTCATTATGGTCATTACCTGGCATAGTTCTTGCATAGGCCCTGTTCGGGCAACTTGTCGCGTGATCTAACATGTAAATGCATATGGACCCATCGAGAGACCTACATTCCTGCATTTAGAATTGCACCAATCAGAGACGAGTATTCGTTGACATCCCCGCCAGTTATTTTGAATTTCGTCGCATGATCATGGACTCGGACTCAGATGATGATGTGTTCAACATGGACGCCGTGGTACTGACTGCAGACGAAGATGAGGACGTGTTAAGTGAAGGTGACATCCTCAAAGAAGCGGAACTGGCGGTCATTGACTCCAACTCTGTGCGGATCGAACAGCTGCAAACGCAAACCGCGAACGCACGCTCGCACGCGACACTTGACTTGGCACTGCTGCTCAGTCGAGGCGAATACGCCGATGTCGTGCGCCATGAATCTGTCCAATCTCTGTGGAAATCCCTCGGAGATGCTGTCCGACGCCTTGGCTTGACGACCAAGCATCCGTGCACGCGTATCACCCAAGCACTTGAAGAAGTTTTCGTCGCCGACCCGTCCAACATGCAACCGCTGTCGTACACTGTCTTGTTCGCTGGTGCTGCCTTCTTGAATTTGTTTGTGCAACTGAACTACACGGGCCCTGCCATGGAAGACGCGGCGTTGGCCGACCTCTTGCCGATGTTGCACGTCCTGCTCGATGACTCGACGGTGGAGGCCACCAAGAGTACGCTTCACAGCCACGCCCTCGTGTCGCTCCAGGTCGATGGAGAAAGTCCGTTTAGCATTTGCGAGTACCCAGTGTTCTTGGAAACCGCGCGGTGCCTTCTCCACTTTGTTGGGTTACAGTCCAAGGTGAACTGGACCCATTCCGAATCCGACGATCACATCACAAAGCCCACGCCGCTCGCCAACTTCCTCCGTCGGCCTCGCACCGTGCATGGCATGGCTCGGCCATTGAATCCCCAAGTGACGGCGGCACTCTTGGCCTTGTCCACTGGAGCGTGGTGGACTGGCCGCAGCCTCATGACCCACCAGCGCCTGCTCATCACGAAAGAACCGTCCAACACACTGTGGACCGAGACGCAGTTGTGTTTTTCTGTGGTGGTGGGCCGTTCGTATCCGTCCGACACGTACCTCAGCGCGCGCGCCAAGTTGGAGTGGGGACTCGCCCAACACGTGTTTGAAATCCAGGGCAAGGGGCGCGCCAGCTTTGACGACGCGATGACCGCCAGTGGACTCACGGTGCAAATGTCTGGGTCTATGGGCAAGCGCACCAAGTACCAGGTGAAGAGCGTCGCCCAGATGGTGCTGCATGCAACGTCCAGGGTCGAAAACGTCGCGGCCGCGTCGGCGTCGGCGCTTGCGGAAGCGCAGACCACCCACGTGGACTTTGGAGGCCAAAGCAGCGGCGAAATGGAGGAGGCTAAAGAAGAAGAAGGGGATCCCCTCTCGTTTGAAGATCAACTGGTCGCGGACGGCAAAGCGGCGTACCGCAACATCACGCGGGACCAAGCCGACCCAGACAACATCTTGCTCGAACATGTCGCGTTTGAAGACGGCGCCGCCGCGTCCGACTCTAACCTGCAAGTGATCGATCAAGCGATTTTGCTGTCGCTGTGCTTGGACGTCAAGAACAACAACCCTGCCGACGGACTCACATCCGAGCAAATGGTGCGGGACCTCGTCATCTACACCCATATATATATATATATATATATATATATATATATGGTTCGTGTTGTTTGTGAAGTTTTTGTCTTTCTTTTACCCCGAATTTGGTTGACTTTTGTGCTGAATATATCGCCAAATCTATTGATCGATTCTTTGTATAACGAGTATCACACTAATTTCAGTCACACACGAATTCGATGTTGAAGTGGTCGATTGAGAGTGGATGATTTGATTGGCTACTTGATTTGTGATCTGGGTTTTCATTGGTCGATATATCGATTGTATATCTGCCAACTTGGTGCTACTCATTAGTCGACCCACTCCAACGTTCGAATCGACTTGACAATCAATACCTATGTATATATGTGTGTAGATGCCATACCTAACTCGTGTACTGGCCAACCCAAACAACTGGATGGTGTACTCGACGGGGTTACTTGAACGCGCATGGCTCGAGTGCGAAACCCAGAGATCCCGCGAACGCGCCATCTTGCAAATGCAAGCGCTGGTGGACCAACACACCACCCGCCTCACGATCACGCAGACGTCGCTCAAAGCCATCCAGGACGCCGCGCCAGCCCACGAACGATTGGCGTACGTGTACTCGGTCATATTTCCACCTCGGTACGAGTTGAAGCGGGACCTCGCCGACCGGTACTTGAGCTGCGGGGTATTTGCCAGCGCCCTCGCGACCTTTCAAGAGCTGGAAATGTGGGACGAGGTCGTCCAGTGCTTCCAGCTACTGGACCAACCCAAGCGCGCCGAAGCGCTCGTGCGGGAACGTCTGGCGGTCGCGCCGACGCCGCTCATGTGGTGTTGCCTCGGCGATTTAACTGAGGACGTCGCGCACTATGAGACGGCGTGGGAGGTATCCAAGCACCGGTTTGCCCGGGCCAAGCGGACGTGGGGCCGCAAGATGTTTGAGCAGCACAAGATCGACGAAGCGATCGGCCACTTCCAGGACGCCGTGCGCGTCGCCCCCATGTACACACAGGCGTGGTTCTTCCTCGGGTCGCTCTCCATGCGGACGGAGGACTGGCCCACGGCCGTGCAGGCGTTCACCCGCGTGGTGCAGCTGTCCCCCGACGACGGCGAAGCGTGGGGCAACTTGGGCTCGATCCACTTGCGTCTGCGCCAGCACAACGAAGCATTCAATGCGTTTCAAGAAGCGCTCAAGCAACGACGGACGCTGTGGCAAATGTGGGAGAACTTTGTGCTATGCGCCATGCAAGTGCACAAGTTTGGAGACGCTATGTACGCGATGCACCAACTGCTGGACCTGCGCGACAAACACAAGCGCCCAGTGGACCACGAGATGCTCGCGTGGCTCGTCGAAGCGATCGTGTACCCCCAAGCGGATGCAATTGCCGACGATGGCGGCGAAAACGAAGCTGCAACCATCGACATGCACGCCGTCTACCCCTTGGTAGGATGGTGATATGTTTTTTGCATTGTTTGGATCAAACAGATGATGACAATCAATGTGATTTTAGGATGACGATGACAATGATAATGGTGTTGTCACGCGTGCGCCGACCGCCGCGTCGGACGCAAACTACAAGGCCCAACTCGCCAAGCTGCTCGGGCGCACCACGTCCATCGTTACCAACAACCCCAAAGTATGGCAAGTGTACGCTCACTTTCATGACGGATGTGGACACAAAGCCAAGGCCCTCGAGTGCCGGTTAAAGGAGTGTCGCGCGCTGCAGAAGGCGGGGTGGGACAAAAACCAACACGACGTCGAGCTCCTCTGCCGAGCAGCCAAGCGCTTGTCCGCCAGCTACATTGAGGACGGATCCAAAGCGTCCCTGCATGCCTGTCGCCTCTACCTCCGTGGCGTGGTCAAGAAATCGCAAGTCGATTTTACCGACAATCCCGACGTCCAAGACCTCCAACGCGTGTTGTACCAGCTCGAAACATTAGAAGCCCAAGCAAACTAACACAGGAAGAAATATATGACAAACGTTATTGTGCTTTCGAGTGAAATTTCATTTTGTTGTGGTGTGGTTTCTCATTGGAATTTAAGTCGATTTGATTGGCTACTTCAAAATTATTAGCCAATCAAAACCTTTTTAATGAAATTCAACCAATCAGAGCGATTGTGGATGGGTTTGGTGATTCGATTGCACCCCCTCCCCAAATTTGTATCAAATTTGGGGAGATCCAACTCGATACAATACTGTAACGAGTTTTCTTCGTTTTGTGGATGGAGGAGGTCGGTTGTTGACAAGTGGTCGTGGGCGTCGAGGGAACCAGTGGTTGGTTAGGTTCATCCTAGCGGGTTAATATTCAAATGGGTTTAACTACATTAAACGTACGTTAAGTAATAAAACCTTCACTCTTCGATTTGGCCAGTTGGAAGTTTTTAGATGACGTGCAGGTACAACTCTACTTGTAATAAATATATTAATCTGGTTGTTCTTGTTCAGTACAAATAAAAGATCATTTATTTATTACAAGTGTACTTACATGTTATTAATACTGTTCTATCAGTATGCAGAGAAAGTTAATTGTAGCATTCATTTATCGTTGCATTGGACTTGAAGTAAATGATTTGTTTTGTATCCGGATATTTTGATGAAACGCTTCGTTTCGCATACAAATTTGGATCTGGGGCTGCCAACTTGGATCCGAAAATACCATCGACAGCCTGGAAGGAATGGCGAAGAAAGGAAAGCAAGCCAAACAGCACGGCACCGTAGATAGCTCCCTGGCCAAGTTGAAGATGGGTAATACCGCGACGTCTCCCACCGCTGCGGCGGACTCCAAGTCCACTCCCGGTGGGTCCCCGGTCAAAGCCAAACAAGGCAAAAGCGCTAGCTACCCCACGACGCCCATCTCGACCTCCAAATCGACCTTTATAACCTCATCGTCTCCATCCACCCAAGACGACCCCCACGCGGTCCACGCTGGAACATCGTCACCACACGACGATAACGACGACGACGATGTGGCAGGCGACGGCAAGGTCGTGACGTTGGTTCCCAAGATCGAGCGCCGATTGTCCACCCGACCTGAAGTCAAGGACTTGGACGACCAGGATATTCTCCATTCTCTCACGATTGCTCCGATGATCCAATCCACTGCCAAGCAGCTGCAGCGTCAACTGAGTGCGGACCATGTGTCGTCGCTCTTGACCAAGCGACCATCATTCGTGGACTTGACGGACCAGGGCATCGTGTCCGACAAGATCGCGCCGGCATTGCAGGCTACGAGCGATGCCTTGCGACGCAGCATCACCGCGGACCGCCTCACGCACCACATTGCCCGTCGACCCTCCCTTCAAGATCTGGCCGACCAGCATGTCGTCGACGACGGTTCGTTCGTTCGTTCGTTCATCATGATTTTTACACTCATGGATGCCGATTAGGAACGCCATCGTTGGCTCCAAGTTTGGCGGCGATGGCAAAGAAGCTCGAGCGCACGATGGTTCAAAACCAGGTGGGCCAGCTGTTGGAAACCCGGCCTGGCTTGCACGACTTGGTCTCCCAGCAAATCGTCACGGGTACTGCCTTCACAAGGTACACTTAGAAAAAGTAACCTAATCGAATGTATCTGTAGATGGACCGGAAGTGGCGAATGCGTTGCAAGGGCCTCGGCAATCGTTGGTCCGACAGTTGAAAGCCGACGAATTGTCTCGCAAACTCAAGTCACGCAAGTCGTTTGACCAGCTTTTCACAGGCATGAGATGTCTCCTCAAATCTCACAACTTTGGCATGTCTAACATGTCCATGTGCTTGTAGGCCCGAGCAATGCATTGAAGTCAAACCCAACTAAAAACGTTTCGTCTAAACAACAACAAAAGCCAGCGCTGTCCAACGCCCAGCGCCGCGCCAGGTACACGGTGGCACTCAAGGCGGCATCCCGCATTGCGGCGGACAAGCTCATCTCAGCGGCGGAGAAGGGCCGCTTGAAGGACCTCATTCTCGCAGACGACTCCCGCGTGAGCATGGCCATCGCGCTGTACGAAAACGACCGCGATGTGGAAGAGATGCTCGATACGTTGTACCGTATTGCCAAGTCCACCAGTCGAGGGTCGATGTGACAACGTGTAAATATGGACGATGCAATACAATACTATATTGTGAGAGATTTGTTGAGACTGTCAAGTGGGAGGGGGGGTGGCGGGGGACGGCACTGGAATTGGAGCGAGGAGGAGCAGCGGCGGCAAGACGACGTCGCCGTCGTGATCTTTGCAATGAACAGTCAGCAGCAACGACCACTTGGCCAGCGTCAGATCTTGCTTGCTCACAGCCATCCATTGATCAAACACACTAGGTCAAATCTAGTTAGTACTCTAAAGTACTAGTATGGGGGCGTGGATCATACTTGACTTTCAACGACTTAGGATCGGTAGACGCGTAGATTTCGTGATGCTGCCACGTCACCCGTTCAACGTGCACTTCGTACAGGGCCTACCCCCCAATGGTTTGACATTGCATTTTCGACCACGAGGGTTATATGTAGAGTTGATAGATATATGTACTGTACACTGTACCTTCAAGTGACGAAGTATGTCTTCCACCGTCAACAACCTCGGGATGTGCGTGCATTGCACCACAAGTTTATGCCTAGATAGGGCACAGTGAATGAGAGAGTAAGATTTTGAAACGAACGCAAGAGCGAACCACAACGTCATGTTGTCTGGACATATCCGAAGGGGCATGCCACGGGAGCGGTCCATGGAGGTTGAGTGCATGACGGCGGGGGGGTGGGGGATGTGAAATTGCAGCGCGCCGTTGAACCCAAGGTACTCGCAGGTTCGCAACGCCTTGGGCTTGCGGAAGAGGATCTTGGTCGCTTCGATGGTGGCCAGTGCCCCGACGATGGTGGCAGACGCGAGCGCATCGGCACGACATCCGCAGATGGCTTTGCACTGGAAGAACGAAATGGGCGCGATGTCTTGGCGCGCGGCCACCGCGTTGGCCAGGAGCTGGACAAAGTACACATGCATGTTGGTGTCGTCCATCTACATGGGCCATGAATACAGGAGTGGGAAATCAAACATGATATATATATGTACACACTTACGACGTTGAACGGCGTGGGGCGACACGGGTCGACGGTCGCCTGCATTTGAATGGCTGTCAGCGCTTGAAACACTTGCAACGAAAGTAGGTTGGACATGTCCACCACTCGTGGCGGGTGTGGGACCTGTCGACACGTGGCGACCGTCACATCTGATAGTGAGGTCATGCTGTGCCCAAAGAGCACCGCCGCGACCATCCACAGGTCGCCATGGCTGGACTCGTCAAAGGAAATGTCATGCGGGGCAAGTGCAGTCTGGTTACCGAGAGACCAAACGGTGTCACATATGAAATCACATTTTCAACGCAAGTACCTCCAAGAACCACCGTGCCATGTCGACGCACGCGGCGACGGACGTCAGCGCTTGGCATCGACTGTACGCTTCGCTGGCCATGCGGATGAAGGCGGGGTCGCGCCGCTTGCCTCGAGAGGACCCGATGCGGTCGGTCCAGGTCGCACGAAGACACACGAGGCTCTGATGGAATGCGTCGTCGAAAACTGTGCGCGCCCACTGCACCATGTGATGGATTTCAAACGCGGACGAGTCGGTTTGGTCCACACCATGGGGGAGCGACTTGAGCGGCGGGGAAATCGACGCGCGGAGGGCTGTGACGCGGTCTAGCAGGAACAGCGGCGACGACGACGACGACGGGGAGGATGTGTTGAGCAGTTTTGTTTCCACCCATCGCTCCGTGATATGTGGGACAAACGTTTGGGTAAACGTGTGGTGGCCGTGCGAATGGCCCAATACCCATGGCTTTTCGTACGTAAAACACTCGTCGTCCAAGTGCAATGTGGTCTAAAATATATCACTTGATGGGAAAAAGTGATATATCAATATGTCGTACGTACGTGATCGGAGTCGACGGTGCTCACGACAACGTCCGTGGGTTGCCAAAACGAATGGTTGAAATGCACGTGCTATGCCATTAGTGACGACAATATGGAAGGAAACACGTAGGAGTACATGGCTTTGTTGAAGATGCACGGGGACGGAAGTCCATGTTGGATAATGCGTCTGAACAGCATGCGCTTTGTTGAGACCTACGTCGGCCTCACAATAGGCACTCTGCGTGGCCAAATCTTGTCGCTATAATAAGGCAATGTCGTGAGGACCCTTGACTATCGAAACGTGCAATTGGATCGTCTGTCGCAGATACCTTGACACGGGCGCCATCGACGACCACGCCCTTGGCCACCCCCATTTGAGTGAAATTCTACTTTTAATTACTTCCATCATGGGGTGCATGCAATCGATCGGTGGAATCAGCACCTGCACCACTTGGCAGCCCACGGAACCACATCCGATCACGACAACCCGCGCATCGCGAAGTCGCTCGACCGCTGCACGACCAAACAAAGCCAACACGTGTGCTTCACCCACGGATCCTGCGGCGTCGTGTTGGAACTGGCGCTCCTTCTTGATGTCCTTTGGCAGCAAGTCCAGCAAATCCCAGTACACAAGCTGCGACACAGGACATCCAAATCCTAGTGAAGCGTTATCGATCTATCAAAACATATCCACGGTCATACCGCAAAATTTCAGCAGTTCTCGACAGGCCATTCCTGCCACCAACGCACTCAGAGGGGCAAACTCAGCGGACGCCGTACGTGCCACTTCAAGGGTTAGGGCATCCGGCACCACTTGGACGGACACGACAGTACGCCCGAACGCGGCGGCGGCAGCAGTCTAGGGTTGCCTTGTTATTCGTGTCGGATCACTGGCTGCCCGACAAGACCTACATTTGCGACGAAGTCCTTGGTCAAGTTGACAACTTCTTGGGCATGGTGCGCGTTGTTAACTTGGGGGAAGAAGCCGTGGCGTTGGCGGTAGCTGTACAGCCCATGCAAAATCGAATGCAAATGTATGTTGCGCTCTACAAACAAGGAAGTTTGGCGGCCAAAGCAGAACTCGTTTTAGCACCGTTGTCTTTGGACGAGATGTAGTACGGGCACGCGACAAGTTGAGGTGCGACGATGTTTTCCCGATACGATTTCTACAATGACCATTTCATCCATGTTAATAGAGAATGATGGTGTATAGCAACGAACGAACGAACGTGCTGGATGGTCCGCGTGCCACGTATTTTCTTGAGTTTGAGGCGGGTGTGCTGGGTCAAATCAAACACAAACAACGGCGACACACCGAAATTCACGACTAATCCGGACGGGGGCGCCACTTGAACGACGGGAAACTGCCGGCGATGGAGCCACGTCAGGTCGGCACTGTCGCCACCAGCATGGCAAAAGGCAAACTCGACCAAGTCGCCTTGTTGTACCAGCTAAAAACGTTAGAAATAAAGTTACTGCTTGATGTCCGATAGAAAATGTCTGTACCAGGTGGATGCATTGCTCTTGCACGACCACAGAGCCTCCAGCGACGTTCATTTGAACGACAGTAAACTCGAAGCTCTCATCTTCCGTCGCCTAGTACAGCATAGTCTTTGTCGTAAGATTAGTCGTTCGATTGAGTAACGTACGGTGTGGGGGCTACCGAAGTCGACGAATACTGACCCGAGCAATCCTCGGCTCTCGGCCACCACGACACCAATGGGAGGGCTCTGCGCATGGCAGAATTCACTCAACCCAATGATTTCTTCCCGGGATAGCGGTCCGCTTGAAAACACAACTGCCTATTGTTTGATGTGTTTGTCAATCATGGGAGATTGTGCTTGTGGATACGAACGTGATAATTCAGCAGCAAATCTGACGTGAGTGTTCCAGACAGCGACAAGAGGACAGTGGAGGGGGGGCTCGTGCCGGCCAGTCGTTCCTTGATCACAGTGGCTTTCTTCTTACCAACATCCACTCGCATGTATGCAGGCTACCAAAGGTTGTCCTGTCAAATCCATCATGTCCACAGCAGTACGAACATGCGATGCAATATCGTCGTCTCGGACACAGTCGTCGTCGTGGATTGTAATAGACTTGAGGCTATGGCTTAGCAGAGTGCGCACTGACAAGTTGGCCATAAGGAATAAGTTGCAACAGCATAAGAAGTGTACAGTGCACACTTCTTACCAATGTCCACCCCCACCCCACGCAATCCAACGACGAGGATCTGCATCCTGGCAATGGATTTCATCCTGTTGTATCAAGGGTTATACCTGCCACCTCTTGATAGGGGTACCATGTTGAGCCAAACAGAAGCAACGGTCGAGTGTAGTAGTCCTTCGCAAGAGTCATCGGAAGAGGAGGTGTCTGTTCGCCCATGGAACTTGTGGTCTTTGCCAGTTCGAAACGTCACAATATCAGTACCTCCGTAGGATTAAATATTGAATAGTCAGTCACGTTGGCATGCAAGTCGTACACAGGAGTAGACTTTTCAATCAGGTAGTGCAACGCTACGCATAGTCAAATGCAGGAACGATGAAGAATATTTCATAGCCATAGCCAATGACCGATTGGCCTTTAACGCTATATAATACTCGGGGGGGTCCCAAGTTTGACGACTTGTGTGTGTTTTATGCATTCATGGACATCGTATTCACTACTGTACACTTGAGGAATCATCCCCACAACTTGATTTAGACGCTGTGTTTAACATTGAGGTGGGGGTGATACTTGGTGAGGAGGTCGCGGATGTTGGAGTACGGGCTGCTTATTGACAGTTGGCGCGGTGAATACCTTGAATGGCATATGCCAATGGACACGCACAGGAACGATATGACTAGAAGGGCCCACACTTGCAGCGCAATTCCAACCATGTCTCGCGCGATCAAGAGGGCGAGGCGGTCAGCAGTCAGCGCCTTGGAAGACGAACATAGCGCCCCCTTCTTGGCACACATGCGGATGGATACATAGTGCACTGCCGAGATCGAATCGAGAATCACCAACGCCGCGAGGAAGGCCGCGACAAACACGCGAAAGCTGGCGTGGAAGTTGGTGGAAAACCCAAACGCGATGCCAAGCATGGCGCCGAGGGGACGATTGAGGCTATCGAACAATGAAGCCGCTTTCCCACTGTCTGGCAGCGAAATCGAATGGGCGAAGAGGGCCAACTGGGCCGAGAGCATTGCCACGCATAGGCCACGGAGGAGTTTGGTGTTGATCTTGATCATCGTGAGCTCGGGTACGTGGCACACGGTTTGGGACGCGTGGATATGTTGTGTCCAGTGGTAGCAGCAAGCAAAACCGACGAGAAAAAAGACCAGGCCACATCCATACGCGACCATAAGTTGGTTTAGATTGGCTTCAAACTCGTCTGGTTCTGTGGGGGGTGGCGTTGCGCTCATGCTAGTCATGTTGTAGAGTTTGTAACTGCAAGGAATAACGCCATCGAAAACGAAACTGTGCCTTGGACAAGCCACACAAGTGAAAACTTACATGTCAAACTGTGCAAGACACCAACAACGCCATATCCATTCTTTGTTGCATGTCCCTGATAACGTAGCTCGTGAACGGAATTGTGCACACAATACGAGGTCAACGACTATATAAATCCGGTTGTTCAACCCATCGCCCCTTCCAAGCAATGAAGCTGATGACGACAACCACTTTCGAAGTCGAGATCTTCCCATTCAATCAACTTTTCATCATCACCAATCACAGTACGTATTGCAAGAACCTTGAATGAAGCCAAGGGCAGGGAGTAAATGCATATCCGAGTGGAATTCCAGTTGAAACGAGCGTTACACGAGAAAAGCGTAGATTCAAATGTAGCCAGAACTTGAAACCGCCAAAAGTAACGGCCACGTTCGGAAAAGATTTGTCGTGTCCTACGGGCCATCTGGCATATCTACCCATGAGTGCCATGCAGCCGCGCACGGTGCTTCGGCAGACAACGCTGCCACAAGCCACCGAGACGACCCCGCTCATCCGTCGGTTCTGCCTCGTGAACTTTGTGCTGTGCCTCGGTGCCGCGCCAATGTTCTTCGTGTTTGCAACCAAAGCCATGACCTTCCAAGTGCTCTACGTTGCCGGTGGGGCGTTGGCCATTTCGTCGCTCCTTGCCTCGGCCATGGTACGATTCATCTTGACACTCGACAAGTTGCTCAGGTCGACTCTAGGGCATCTTGAAATCCACACCAAGTCTTGTTTGGAGCATGATGTTTGCCGTCGCCGCCGCGTACGGACTCATCAGCGCGGGAGGTCTTTGTGTGTTGTACTTGCCTTATGCGAGCGCTGAATTGACCAGTGCCACCGACTCGCAGTATGCCAAGAGTGTCGTGCTACCGAGCGAGCTCAAATCCGTACGTGGCAAAGGCGGCAGTACGTGATCAGTTGACTCTTGTTCCCTTAGCAAGCTGTGGTGGAGCGACTGTACCTCCAAGTGGGCGGCGCGGTTCAGCTCGTGCTAGGCCTCATCGCGTCGTATCAAGTGCGCCTCTTGTTTCACGTGTTGGGGGAAAAGGTGAGCGTCAAGCTGTTACTACAATGACATTCCTATGCTGACATGTCCTGTGCTAGCGAGCGTCGGTGGCCTTTCTTCAGGTTCTCTCACGCCTGATAAACCTCCCACCTTCTGACGCAAGTTGTTGGCGTACAGGCATTTAGCGCCTTCATGATCCCCCTCTCGCTGTTGTTTATTGCCGGGGGGCAGTACATCATTTCATCGCAAACGTTGGCGTCAGCTCCGTACACTGGTTTGCCCTGCATCTCTCTCTCTTGTCAAATGAAGCCCAACTTGTTGGCTCCTTGGCAGGAATCTTCATCTACATTTGCGGGCTCATGGTGCTGGTGCTGTCGTTGTTGGCATTCATCGGGTCCGGGTTCGAATACCGTCGGCTCCTCAACACGTTTAGCTGGCTGGCGTTTCTCACCGCTGTCTTGTTGATCGGGGCGGCCGTTGCGTGTTTGGCAGTCACGTCCAACGTGGAAAAGTCCGTGATCAACAACTGGGCCACCATTCGAGTCGTGTTGCCGCCGACGCTCCAAGCGCGCTACGACAAGAGCCAGTTCGTGCTGTTCGTGCAGGTAAAACCAGCAGCTTCGTCTTATTGTCTATCACGTGGTTATGATTTCTAGCGCAACTTGTACGGCATGGCCTACGTGGGCATCATTTCCGGCTTGTTTATGCTGTTGCAGAGCTTATCGGCGCAGTCGATTCGAGAGATCATGAACGTGGTCAAACGCCGCGCCGCCCAAGACAAACGATGTGCTTTGGACCCGGAACTCCATCCCGAATTCGTCGCTCGCCGTGAAGTACGACCATATGTGCCTTGTCGAGTGCCATCAATGATGTTGTGGTTTCATCTGTAGTGGACCCTCCTGTTTAAATCGTCCAAGCGCAACCAACGCATTTGCATGCGCGTGATCTGTGGGGTCGCCACGTTGCTGCTGCTGGCCATCACCGTCATGATGACGCTGAGTGTCGTGTTCACGACGCAGTGCGCGAGCATCAGCAAGGCAGCCGAGAGCCGCTCGTATCGATTGGGCAATACTACTACTCCCTGTGCGAATTACCGCTTGCAAAACACGTTTGCTGCTGGACGCCTCCAGCTTGTGCGGAGTACGACCACGCAGGGCAACATCACGTTCCAGCAAAACGCCGTCTCGGTAGGCTGAGCCTGCGATTGTAATATTCGGAAACGATGAACCATGTTGCAGGACAAGTTCTTGGCCGGACAAGCGTTTCAAAGCTCTGTGGACGCGGACAACGTGTGCACGGTCGCCGCCACCCCCACCAACTCGGCGACGTTTCTGTGGTTTGACACATCCTGTCAGGTGTGTAGTAGATATGGACTTGTACTTGGAAGGAAACTATCTATCGTAAAAGGTGGCCAATGTCAAAATCGAGCTGCCCATGCTTGTGGCCGGTGGGCGTGTACCGTTCGTGTCGTTGGCATCCAAATCAACCGCCATCGACATCAATTTGCTCCAGGTAGTAGTAGTTTGTTATGGTTTCAAATGTTCACACAGGCTAAACGAGTAGAATGGGTCGTCCACGCTGGTGCAAGGGCTCAACGTGACGTCAGACCTGGCCAACATCAACGGCTTTGGCGTGTACATTGGTTCTGGAGGGCTCAGTGTCACTTCAACCTCGGGGGAAGTGAACATGTCGACCGTGTTTGTGAATGCCACGAGGGGGGCGCTGGGGGGCAAAACGCCATCGACCCTAACGTCGTCGTTGGGAAGTGTGTCGCTTGCGAATGCGACGCTGGTGGACAGTCCGCTGACAATGTCTACGGACGTGGCGGGGGTCGTGGTGCAAAACGTAGCAGCGTACGTCGTCGCATATCATTACTAGGCGCGGAAACGTAACGTAACGGCACATTTGCAGGACGGTGTCCCATGGCCGGAGCAATGTCACCTTGTCCAGTGGATCGGGGGGTATTGTCGTATCTGGGTTGACGGCGGATTGGATTTCCATGCAAACGACGTCCGGCGCGATCACCACGGACGGGCTCATCTCTAGCGTACGCATTGTATCTGGACTCACCATGGGTTTTGGTGAATATTCTCTACACTTTATTCTAACTTTGAAGTCTTACCCAGGGTACGGGACCGTTCACGGGGCGTATTGATGTGACGAGCATTGGCGGCGACGTGCGTCTGCTCAACACTGTCGCCAAGGGGTATGTGCACGTGGAAACCAACTCTGGCAACGTGGTGGTCCACCTGGCGGTAACTAAGAGATGGCAGTCGATAGTGGCAGATCCTTTTGAACATTTCCTGGTAGAGCACGTCGTTTGTGGGGTTGTACTATGTGCGCTCCGAGTACGGACGAGTGTCGGTGCGGTATTCCAATTCAAGCTACGATTCGGTCAAATCGTTGCCGGTAACATAGTCAGAAGATGAAAACTCGGACAGGTTTCCACTGATGATGGTGTGTGTGTAGACGGCGGACCCCCGCGAGTCGCAGGGGCTGATCAACTGCGACACGAGCTGCCACTTTGTTGGAGACATTTACATCCGAACGATCTATGGCAACATCGACGTGCTCGTGGGGTGCAAAGATACAACGTGTGCTTGATCATGCACACGACAACAAGGCAGCTTATAAAGACTACATAACCATCGACTTCAGCTATTGTTATGTTGAAGTAGTTACGATATATGCGAAGAGCATTCTCTAGAAACGTTCCAACAACGTAACTGTACGAAACGGTCACTAGTTGACCGATGGAAATTACCGAGGACTTGCTGAAGCGCCGCAGCAAACACTTTGACATTGCATGCATTCAACGGCTCAACCTGGCAGGCTGCGACATCCGGACGGTGGCGCTCTTGGAAGGGTGTACGAGCCTCGTGGAGCTCAACTTGGCCAAGAACCACGTACGCTGTCTAGCTTACCTCCAACTCACAATGCCATATGTGGTAGCTGCTGTCGTTGCATGGGATTCCGACGCTGCCAACACTCAAATGTCTCGACTGCTCGTTTAACACCGTGACCACATTGGGTACGTGACGACCAACAGAGTAGTAAATGTGGTGACAAGTGGTCGTAGATGGCATGTCGCCCCAACCTCAACTGGAAGAATTGCATGTCGAGGTGAGTAAAACAATTCATCACGATATGCTATGAGGAAAGGGGTTCGTATTGCGTTGGTGAAGGGCAACGACTTGGCTCGTGTCGATTTCGCCTTGCTGCAAAAGCAGGTACTAACCTCCTTCCCCCATCAATCCCTCCATCTCCTTCGCTCTCTTTAATAGCTCCCTCGCTTGCGACGACTCTTTCTGCATGCGCCGGCTGCACCTCGGTCCAACCCAGGTAAGCTATTCTGTGGTGTTTGAACATATCGCTCCCGTATATAATATCTTCAGTCTGCAAAATCGACAAATACTTCGACGTCGTCCACGCGGCCATGCCGTCCCTCGAGAGCTTGGACGGCGAGGTTTTCGCGCTTCGTCAAGTAACAAGCCAAACAATCTCTCAATAGTTGCTCACTGCGATTGTTAGGTACATACAGCTCGGGCTGTGAACGACGATCCTGAAAGCGACGCCGACTTGCGCGCGGCGTTGGCCGAAGCTGCGTGGGACAAGGTGTCGTGGGGGCTGCCCGCCACGGACGACCCTGCAAGCTTTGTTCAAAACAACACCAAGAAATTCAAAGGTGCCAACAACCCTCCATGTGTCCCCGACCTATTACGATCACAGTACTAAATTGGTTTTCGCAGCACTTTTGCTAGAGTGCAACAACGACTTGCACGGTGAATCACTAGATATGCTAAACAAACTCAACACGATGCTGAATTAATGTCTTGGTCTTATGGGAACAACGACGGGGGGGTGGGGTTGGCTTGCTGCTTTCGGATTTCTTCTCGCTTGACCCACAACTTTTCGCGCTCTTGAAGCATGGCCAGTCGTAAGTCGGCCATCTCGGCCTTCATCTGGTCCATCTCTAGCTTCCTCGCGGCGGTTTCGGCCGCGCGCTCTTTCGCCGCTTTCTCCATGTGCACTTTAATCGCGTCCAAGTCTTGGGCTAATTTCTGCGACTCGGTGGCAAAAAAGTCAGACCCGAGGAGCACTTCTGGCTCAGCCGCCCCCACTTCAGTGATCGACGGACTCGCGCCGTCCTGAAACAAAAAGTCGTACCGCGCGAGCATCTCCTTTTGTTGCTCAGGGGAGTACTCTGCCGCCGCCATGCGGTCCATGGCTTCCTGACGCTTCCCCAGAAACAGCAGCCGACTCACGACGCCCCGGACCTCTCGACCCCGTTCCGCGACCTCCCACCCGTGCTTTATGGCCGCAAACTTGTTCAACGCGGTGCAGTCGGGAGTGAGTCTCGCCGGCACGAGTCCAAATACTTCGAGCCGCCACGAGGTGGTGCCGTCCTGTCGCTGTCCTCCGTCGGGCACGGGAGGAGAAGTGGCAGTAGCGCTGTCGGGGACCGGCACGACGCTACCGATTTGATCCGGGGACGCTGCTTCGGTGGGTTTGGCAATCAACCCCGAGAATGGCTGGACAGACCGCAACGCGTCGGGCACCACCCACCGCGTTTCGTCGAACCGGCCTTGAATGATGTACCCTCCTCCGTCGACACATGGCGGCAACTGCATCACTTGCGTGTTGTTGTAGTTGGTCGCCTTGACAAGCAGGTTGCCCGTGGCCGCGTCGAGCACTTCCAGTTTCACCGCAGCATTCGCCACCGACGTCGACAGTTTCAAACTTGTGTGGATCGATGACGTGGCTGTCCCTGCTTTGGCCTTGGCATCGTCCTCGCCCGCGTCGGGCCCAAACACGTCCCGGAACAGAGTTAGGTACTTGTTGGGGGTGTACGACCCCGAGAACACAGACGACACGACGGGGTACTGCGTCAGCGGTGCCTGGATCGTCCAATCACTGGCCACCGTGATCGTAAACACCCCGGGGGGGATTACCACGTTTGGACACGGCAGACACTCGAGGACCACCGTGTAGCTCTCCGACGCGTTCGCGGGGTTCAAGTCAAAGTACCCGCCAAGGAGATTCAATCGAGTGGACACTGACGGCAGCTCCGTAGCCGACGAGGTGTTGTTGTGGACCAAATGCACGTGAAAGTAGGGCGACGCGTCGGCGTCGTACATGTGCAAGCCCAGATACAGTCGGTTCCGGGACCCGCTGGTCGCCGTGACAGTCATGTTGAACCGATGGACGACATGCCACGTCCCCGCCGCCATCGCATCATACGACGCGTCTAGCGTTTCCACGTTCATGTGGCAAATGTCCCTCAAACAATCAACGACGGAGTGGACGAAGATCGGCACGTCGCTCTCGACCTCGAGACTGTAGCCGTTCTGCAAGTCGTGTGGATACAGCCGGTACACATGTGTGCCGGGGCCTACGACTTCGAACGGCCACGTGACATTTGGTTTCAAGACGCCGGCGTTTTGGTTGATCGTTGCGGCGGGGGGCGTGGGCCAGCTGAGCTGCTGCTTCTCGACCAGCAGCATGCCCCGATCGCTTGGAGCGTGGAGGACGTCGTCTGCGGCGGCTACCGGCGCGCAAGTGAGCGTCACGTACAGCATCGTGGAGGACACAGTGTCGGGGACTTGTACGGTGAGGAACTTTGGAAGCGCGTTCGAGTACGGTCGCTGGATGCGTTGGGGGTTGTCGGGGTTCGTCGTATCTACTTGAACGGTCCTACGTCAGAAGGCATGGGTCGGACGACGTTGATATGTACGAATGTGGACTACCATTCTTGCACCAATTGATGCGTATAAGTTGGAATCGTGTGCAGCACGACCGTGGTCAATTTGTGATACTCGATGCTTTCCGACGTAAACGACAACGTGTCGTGGGGCGGAACATTGGGCTGCAGCGTGAAGATGTTGATCGAAAACGATTGCCCCGACGTACGAATGCTCGACATGACAAACGCTTCGCCGCACGACGAGTTGAAGTGCCTTGTTTTGATGCTGGCCATTGAGCACACGAGCAGAACGTTCTACGTGCAAACTCGTCAAGTGCAAACACGCTGAAGTGCAAACTCATATCCATCGGGTCGTACGTTCATGGTCAACGACGGCTGAACGTCCGACAATGTCGTGGAGGGCACTGCCGCATCCAAACAAGGCGTGATCTAGCAATATCGTACCGCAACATCCTCATCATCACGTTTGAATATCGCCATCAATCTTGTCGATAACGTCATGGGTACTTCTTACTTTGGCGATTGCTTCGGCCGCGTTTAAATCCGACAAGCCGACATACGCACGCGATTTCCATCCTGCCAACGCGTTCAAGATAAACCCCACCGACTGCGATACCGTCGAGGGGTGGTTCATCGTCGACAGCGTGTTGGTCCACGCAAACACCTTGTAGATAGCCTTGGCCAGAAGCGTTGGCCAGATTTCGCTCGGCTGGGAACTGCTGAGCACCACCACTTTGCCCTGGTCGTCCAGCGGCATACGATCGTCCACTTCGACCTTGCGCCATTTGCCCATCACAAACAGCTTCACGAGGTACTTCCCGCCCGGGTTGACCGTCGGGATGCGTCGATTCGTTGCTGTCACGGTCTGGGGGTAGATGGCTTCCCAAAAGTACGGCTGATTCGCCACCATTCGATCCACGAGCCGACTGATAACGCGGCAGCCCGAGGCGAGGGGCGAGTCGACGTAATCTCCTTCTGGTACGGAGGGCTTGACGACTGAGTTGGGCTCGATTTCAATCACGGGCGCCGACCCTGCCATGACAATGTAGGTAACGTCGTCACAGGGGCGAGCGCGACTGGTCACATACCAAAGATCTCGTTAAACAGCAACGGCGCCGGCGTGCCAGCGGCGGGGAAATCAAACGTTGTGTCGCCGTCGTCGCCGTCGTCGAGCAGATCTTCGTCGTTCAACTCGGCCTCGGTGGCTTGTTTGTGGGCTGCGATGGCCTTTTGCAGCTTGATTAAGCAGCTTTCCTCGTACGCCATGAGGGCTAACTCCTTTTTCTCCTTTTCGCTTTGAATCCGCGCCTCTTCCGTGTCCCATCTAGCCATGCAAACGGTCATTCAGTAAGGGACTATGCAAAGGGCACTGTACCTTTTGATATCGTGGGCTTGTTCCGCGCTCCACACACGTTGAAAGTCGTTGGCCCAATCCAGGCGTTCCGCAGTCAATGGAGGGGCAAACCCGGGCTGTGTGCCCTCAAACTTCTCGACCATTGGGTCCAGCGACGAGTCGTACAGCACCTACGCTCAACGACGTGTGCTTATTCACTCGTTGCTGAGCAACTACTCAATCCCGTACGTAGCAACATCGTGGCACTTTGGGCTCTTCAGCCTTGGCATCGATCGACTCGATCTTTTTTCCAGAAGCCAAGTTCCCCTTTTTCGTTCCCCCGCCAGGGGTCTTCACCGCCGGGGCAGACGTCGTTAGCTTGGGTGGCTCGGGTAGTGGCGGCAAATACTGATGCGGGCGCTTCCATGTAATTGACGATGTCTACAATGGTCAAGCAATGAGCTCCTTATGAATAGCGACGATTATTGTACGAACGTCAATGTGTGGAGGTAGCACGGGTAGCCCCATGGGATCTTCGAATGGCGCAGTGGCAGTGTACCAGTTCTCTTGATCTACACGACAGAGTAAGCGTTGCACAGTTACAATGAAGGTACCTACCTAAATTTTCGTTCCATTCAGGAAAGCTCTCCTTTGGCATGATGGACGGAACGTACAGTGGCGGGACGTTTTCAGGAGGCGGACGTGTTGGGTGGCGCTACAGCAAGCATGTCGTCATTGTCTTCCTGTCATGCGTTCGCACATGCTATGCATACCTCGCGGTCTTCGGACACAATGACTTGAGGTCCGTCATCTTGAACGTCCTTGACTGGCTTGGACGAAGCGGCAGCAGGTTTCTTTGGCCCCATGCTTGGCAAGGATCGAAAAAATGGTGCCTTTTCAAATTTGGTCGAACAATATTCCGGATACAAGAACTGCCGGATAAAGTTTGACAGTTACGACGTGAAACGGCCGTGGGATTTGCGAGAGTGTGGGGGAGGAGTAAGTTGTCTCGCGACGGTCGTTTCGCTGGCACCACCACGATCTCTCGCCACCAGCACATGTGGAAGTCAACGTCCTCCATTGTGGGCAAGACCAGCGGCTTGGATGACCTGCCCATGGTACGTCCCTGTGCTCCTGACGTCCATGCCTAAGTCCATGCACAGGTCCTGCAACAAGAGATCAATGATTTCCTTCACTTTGCGCAAAATCGAAAACAGCAGAAGCTCGTGCCACGCATTAACAAGTATGGTCCCATCGTGACCATACCGTTCATGGGATTCAAATGCTCATCTAATAGGGTGGACTTTACAAAGCCAATGCCAGACTCGGAGTTCAGCCTCTGTCTTCAACTTCAGCTTTACAGCAAGGATTTCGTCGATGTTCGTCACACATTTCCATTCGAAGTCTCATGGCATGTTCCAGGGCTGGCCTCTTTCGTCGATGACGTCCATAGCGTCCATGTCCCTTACATCGATCTCCCTCGAGCGCGATCGCGGCAAATTTACTCTTGTTGTGCGCATCCCAAAGGCGTACCCACAGGCATCGCCCGACATATCGTGCGTCATGGGGGGCGAAGTACGTACCATCGGTTGGTTTCTACAAGCCATGACCAGTGTGGCTGGTAGTACGTTCCCCCACAACTCAAACGCGGGCCAGCGTTCGTCATGCCTTGGATTCAGCAGGGCTGGCCATCCACGTATTCCCTGCTTCAGTTTGCAGAAGACTTGTGCACAGCACTTGGAGCGCCCGAGGACATTGCCACAGCCAGCTTCCTTGCGCCGGACCCAAAAGTATTTCCCCTCAACACGCATCACTATGGTGCTAGCCCTACGTCGCAGCCCTCGACCGACCTGCCAAGTACGTCAAGCCTTTGCGTAGTTAGTACTGGTTGAGTCAAGTCGTGTTTGTAGAGCCATCGGTTGAACACACTGTGGACTTGCTGATGATGGGCAATGATTATCATGCTGAAAGGCAGGTAAAACAGTTGTCCTTTCAAGGTTCGGCAAAGTTGGCAACTACCAACATTGGTTCCCCAAATCCATTCGATTCCAGTCCGCATACGTCGGTGCCGAAAGCAAACGCGCAGATGTTGAACCCAGATTCTTCTGGGAAACGGGGCAGTGTGTCCCCTCAGTCCACGCACGATCTACTGGGCATGCATCAACCAACTACTCCAAGCCATTCGAATGGTCGAAGCGCGACGAATGACTTACTTGGCTTTGACATGGCGCTGACGTCCTCATCGCATCTGCCACCCCCCGTCGTGCTGCGAAGCAACGGCCACAGCACAGGAACCCTCGCGATTCAAACGAGAAACGGGGGCAACACAAGCCCCCAAGGCGGAGGCAATGTGCAGTCGCCCCGGGGATTGGAATTGCGCTACCAGAGCAACGAATGCTGCATCAAGTGCAAGTTCAAGGACGAAGCGCGGCGGTTCGTGTTTGACAAGTCCATGAGTTTCCAGCAACTGCAAGACGCGATCATGCGGTTGTTTCAATTCCCGCCCACCACCGTCGTCACGCTGGCGTACTTGGACAGGTGCATATACATTTATATATATATATCATGGTTCCTCGTGGGAACTTGTGTATAATCCTCACACGGTCGACTGTAGCGACGGCGACAAGTGCGGATTGTCGTCCGACGAGGTAGAGCCTCCATGTTGTCCCCTCTCAAACTACCAGTCCATTTCATTCGTGAGTTACATAAACAACTTGCTTAGGAACTGCGAGCGGCCTTGTCGCACTTTCCAGACACGTTGATTCTGCATGCAGACATCAAGCAAGGCGAACCACCCAAAAAGCCAGAGCCGCCCGTGGTGCCAGCGCCTATGAGGGGTCCGAGTGGTATGTAGAGGATCCGACCACTATTTCATAACACTAACGACATCCGTCCAAACTCCTTAGGGGCCAAAACAGAAGACACGAGTTTACGAGAAATCAAAATCGAGGTCTGTCTGATATAAACAGTGCTAGTCTCACGCGATTGGTGTAGGATGTAAAGCTCGAAAAGTGTATTGGCGTGGGCTCCAGGTCTGTCAGAACTACCACGACGATTACTCCCTTGAAACCTTTAAATTTATTTCATTTCCTCACATTGTTGTGGCATCGTAGCTGCAAAGTGTACAAAGCAATCTGGAGAGGCACCGAAGTGGCGATTAAAAAGTACGTCAAAAGTCGACAAATATATATATTTATATATATTAGAGATATCGTTTCTATACATCTCTGACATGGGTCCCAGGTTCACGTCCCAGAACGCCGACACGGTCAACAAAGAGTTCAAACACGAAGTGCACATGATGACGCACCTGGGGTGCCACCCGTGCATCGTCCTGCTCTTGGCCGTGTGCTCCACCCCCAAGAGCATCGTGTTTGAATACCTGCCCTTCTCCCTCTTGTAACCCAAGCACCTCAAGTTCAAACTCACGTTCCGACGTATGACGTAGCGAGCAAATCAACGGCTCCCAGGACCCGTCCAAGAAGATTCCGCCGTTCCCCAACACGTGGCAAAAGCGGCTGCAAATGATTGTACGTCGGAACGTCTCGATAAACTCTATCTCATACTGTGTGGGTATAGATGGATGTCGCGCGGGGGCTGCAGTTTCTGCATTCGTTCAACATTGTCCACCGTGACCTCAAATCACTGTACTATAAATATGCATCAGTGGAGGGTTCTGACGACCGAGTTGCCTAGAAACTTGCTCATCACAGACGAAGGCCGAGTGAAACTTGCTGGTGAGTAGTCAGCTCAACAAGTCCTTCGAGCCAACGTTGGTGAGAGCTTCGTTTGCGGTAGATTTTGGCATTGCCAAGCTCGCACAAGATGAGTTTATGACGCGGTGTTGCGGCACCTATCAGTGGATGGCGCCGTACGTGATGAATATATATATATATATATATATATATATCTCCCTTTTGCGGCGAAATATTTTTCAGAAGAGTTATATATATATTGCATGCATGTAGGGAGGTGATAGTGAGTCAGTCGTATTCTGTGAGCGCCGATATTTACAGCTTTGGCGTGGTGATGTGGGAGATCTGCGAAGCGTCGGTGCCGTTTGCCGACACCCCCGCCGCGCTGGTGGCCATGGCGGTGATTCAGGAAAATAAACGACCGGCGATCTCGCCCAACATTCCCACAGTACGACCGTCGTCGCTTGGAGGTGTCTCTAAAGATAATGGGTGGTGGTGGTGTAGCCGCTCAAGGAGCTTATCTGCAAGTGTTGGGACAAGGAGGCCACCGTGCGCCCTGATGCGGCCACGATTGTGAACGACCTGACCAAGTTCCTCCAAGCTAGTCAAACCCCAACGTAGTACACACGATGGGGCTCAACTGGGCGTTCTGAAGCCAACGGCATGTCACGGGATGGGTTGTTGGAATGGGTAGTAAAAATATAACACAATTTCTTTCCGCTGCTTGAACGGCTTGGGGGAATGCAATAGAGGAGGTCGTTGTTGCCAAACAAGATTGTGTTAAATAATAATATCTGCGATGTCGTACGGGTGAAAACGGCATCCCACGGGCAGTGTGACGTCATCGCAAACGACGTGATACTCAATCCGATGCTGGAATGCTCCCGGGCGACGACACGTCTTGGTTGATCGCCGTACTACTCCATGGCTCTATCCGTGGCGACGCCAGTGCTTTGCGCAGATCTTGGACGCGCCGCCCATACAATGACGACGACGGTCTAGTCCTAAAGAAGAGCTGAATATAGAAAATAATAGAGGTCTAGCCGAAACGTAGAGTTGAATATATACGTCGAAGTAAAAATTACATTCACAAATATATAAATGAAATCTCACTCTATTTAAAAAATAGGTCAAATTTTATACATAATTATTTTTATTATATATTTTGTTTGTGTTTAGTACCGAAGAAGAGGGCTTGGCTGGGGTGTGATGGCCGGCGTGCCCAAATGCGGCTGCTGCAACTTGCGTAGAAGGGACTCGACCGTTATCGGTAGGATCACACCGGTTTCGTGGGGGTCCATGGCGCGTACGAGCAACGTAATCTACCAGATAATTCATGGGTATGTCATCGTGACAAGATATGTCTGGTAGCATACGTCGTGTTGCGTCCACCCGAGGTCCAAATGAAACAAAATCGACCGCAACGCCGACACGGACACGGACCCATCGCCTACTCGATCGGTCTGACCAAACAAGTCCAGCACGGAGATGCGCCGCTCAGTTAAGTGCAGCTGCAGCGTCAAGAGCAGCTACAAAAACACACACATTCTGGGCTTAGTGACACCATAGTGTGTTGTGAGTGTATGCTTGCAGTACCACGTTGGTTTGAGTCGTGGCGTGGGTGCGGGGGCTCTTGGGGGGTGCAGATCGAATGGACCGCACCGATCGGATGCCGATGTTATCGTTGTGGATGTCTTCATCTCGATAGCTAAGGTCATGGGTTGATGATCGTGGAGCAAGTAATGGGGCACAGTTGGTTTACACATGGATGGCATGCAACCGACGCTTGGCTTCATCGTGGATGGGGCCATCGATTTGCCGCTACACACTCGTTGGTCGTGAACTTAAAGTACTTGGCGTTCTTAAAAGAGATTAGAAGGGGCCAGTGTGAATCAAACCTGGATGCCAAATCCGTCTTTCAGGGGGATGTTGAACTTGTTGTACTTTGCGGGGGTAGAAGGCAGCAGCTGTCGACTGGACGACTGGACATGCTGTTTTTTCTATCCCGTTTGGCAGTAGTAGTGTGGGAGACTCGACCTAAGTACCGAGGTAGCAAGCAAGCAATGGGTAGGTGTTACCGAGTAGTGCAATATCTTGTGCATCATGACTTTGATCTGGTTGCGATGGTCCACCAACGTTGTGTTCTCGGCGCTTTTGCGATTGCGGCTGAGTCGTGCTGACCTGTCAGCCGGGTGAGTCTACGGCCTCACATGGGCCCAACACACACACGTACAGGTCGGTGGCTTGCACAGACGTAGCTAGGCGACTCCGACCTAGAGGCATCACATAAGCTATCGAAAGGTGCTAGACATCGACGCACGTAGGGACACAATGCTGCCAGGCTTGGATGTCTTTGCTACGTCAATATCGTAAGGATATATCCAGATTGGGCCCACGGTGGCTACCCGATGCAGAACCAGATTGGGGATTGATACTCAGCAGTTTCATTTGGTGGTTGATCAGTTCATCGTACACGGCGACGCGCCCGCCAAAGTTGCGCGTGTCGCTGTGAAAGGCTCGACGCGACGGAGTCGTCGGAGCCATCGTTGGAACAACTGCACTTTGCACGTGGAGTGATCTATTTATAGCGGTGTTGTGCACACGCGGCAAAGTGACTTGGTACAACGTACGCGGTAACGTTATGAGATGATTACTACTTAAAGCAAGCAAGGGATTCAATGTATGCCTTGATATTGGCGCGAAAGAGTTTGCACTTGATGGGCTTCGTACTCCGCGCGTCGTGCACGGGGTTCTTGGTCACCAACTCGACGTACAAGTTGCCGTACATGTACTGCAGCGCCTCCTGCAGATCGCCGCTCTGGTTGTCTGTGGAGAGGATGAACCGCAATCCAGACGGAGTTTCCAAGTGGTGGCACGTGTACACGTCTGTCTTGAACGTCTTGAGCGAGTGAGTCTGCGGCGTTGACGTTGGAGGCGACATCTTGCGAAGAAACTCCTTCAGGGAGAAAATGAGCCCAAACATGAGCCGCTTCTCCTCTTCCGCGTCGTTCAATGTCATGGCGTCACTCGACCGGTTCCATTCCTCGTACATCAAGCATGCTCCAGACCGATTGAAGATGTAGAAGTTGTAGATCATGACCGGCGTCGGGTCGATCGATCAATCGGCAATCTGCAAGTTGCCATGTTATCCGGATAGGGCAACCTTTTCTAAAACAATGTGTTTTTTTCACGAAATGTTTTGTACTCCAAAGTATCATTTTTCACATGAATCATGAATTTATGGCATCTCATCCCAAAATGTCAGGTGGAATTTCCAACAGTCACTTTATATCCCAAGGACTTACAATATGGTGTTGTTACGGCACACACGACCTCCCGCTGAAGCAAAAGGATGTACAGTAGGCGGTGAAGTTGTCAGAAGCCGTCGTTCCCGATCTACCGCCTCCCGTAACCAAGCATTTCTCCCCTTCTACATTTTGCCATTCCCATATTCGATTCGAATGAGCCAATCACAGGCCGTTTCACGTAGTGCGTGGCTATGTGCAAGCATAGAAACATCAGCTTGAGTTGTCCATACTTATGGAGTGAGGTTTGGCGCCGAGACCTCGATCATCATCCCGCACTACGACGATCTCGGTTCTACCTACCATGAACCCTCCGCAACAGCCAGGGCCGCTCCTGCCCAACACGGCGCTCTTCCGAGCGACACTCCCGCGACCACTCACGTGGCAACGACCCGCAGACTTGAACAACCGAATTCCTCTCATGCAGTCCATCGAAGGACTACTCGCTACAACGACGTCTCCCCTACCTACCGTCGGGACAGCTCTTGCTGGGCTCGCGCGTAAGCTGGAAACGTACCTATACATCGAATCGGCATCGTATGCCGAATACGCCAACCTTCAAAGCCTCCCTCGGCGTGTCCAAGCGCTGACCGCGGCCATTGTGAACCGCAACATTCGCAAGCGCGCCAGACCCGCCGATTTTGCATCGTCTGGAATGACCTCTACCAGCGCTCCTCCATCACACTTCCATGCACCGCTATCGCATGCCACTCCATCGAGCCACACGTCGACGTCCCTAGCTACGCTTTTCTCCTTTGCAGGCGGCGATATCTGGCACACCCTTGTGTGGGAGTACGTAGGGGGCCTGGACACCCTTCGCTGCCGCGGCGTCCACCGAAACGCCGCGCGACTCGCTCCCACCTACGTCAAGTCGCTCCACTTGAGCTGCAACACCGCACGCGCACTTCTTTCCTTCGGCCACGCCGCCCTGTCGCATTGCATCCACCTTGAGGAGCTTGAAATCTACTCCCTCGCCGCAGGCATCACATTTGGCCGTCGCTCCATGTTTGCACGGCACTGCTCGCAGCGCTTCGTGGTCACTCACGACGACCACGAACAGATCGTGTCGTTGCTGGCCCGCCAACTTCTCCGGCGGTGCTGGCCGGTCCTACGTCGACTGTCGATTGTGTGTCTCTTCACAAATGATCAAGCGAACGGGGAGGCCGACGTGCTGCTGCACTGCCTCAAGCAGGGTGTGTGTCCAGCGCTGACGGAGCTGTCGCTGCCTGGCAACAGTTTCGGCGACTACGGCGCCATCCGCGTCGCAGAGTTGCTGCAAACGATGGGGTGTCCGCAGCTGTCGTTGCTGGACCTGCGCCGCAACTTTATCGGCGAGCGGGGCATGCAAGCCCTCGCGAGGAGTCTCACTCAAGGGTCGTGCGTGGCGCTAAGCGAACTGTGCCTCGGGGGAAATATGCTCACGGATTCGAGCCTTGCCCACTTGCTCGTGTCCATGGAGAGCCGCCAGGTGCCGCAGCTAACATTCCTCGGCCTCGAAATGAACTACCTCACGGCCCAGGGCATCCAACAACTGGGCACGAGCGTCGGGAAGCTGGGCTGCCCCCGGCTCACTCAAATTTCGTTTGGCGAAAACAGCGTCGACGACGACGATGCCAAGAAGATCTTGAACCAAGCGATTCTCATTCAGCGGGTCAAGCAAAAGCGCGCCGCTGCTGCCCATGACGTTGTACAGCGTCGGCTTGTCATTTAATGCTGGTATTCACGAAAGTCGATATTTCCGTCGCAGCTCATTCGACTTAGATTGCGTCCACTTGTCAAGGCTTTCTTCCTGGTAATTCGAAGTCCCGGTGGCTATCACTGTTTCATACTAACATTACTCTGGATTAAGTAGTAGCATACAGTAAGATGGCTCCATTCAGATTTTGATGTAAGCCAGGAAAGGTCAATCCCAGCTCAACCACCAAAAGGGTGGGTTGGCTCACATCAGCGTTAACAGTAACTGTAAGAGTATTCAAATGTAGGCACTTCAACTGGACAATCACTCACGAGAAATTTCTACGATAATGGTAACGAAAACACCTGTTTGCGAACAAAAATATGGGTGGAGATTAATTGAGTTTTGGATTATTAGTATTAATATTAATATCATTATTATTAAGACATTCCTTCGTGATGCCCCACTGGCCCAAGTTGGTCACTTCCCCCATTCCACTGAACAACAACCTCGTCGTGCGTCGGGATCAGAGTCCGATCCCGACGACCTCATCAAACTGGCCGGCGAAATCAGCGGCAACGTTGTGGTCTATGGTGGTGCCATAGTTGGAGACTTTGATCGTGTTGCTGGGGCGGCATACCCGACGACAAACCACTCGTGCCATTCTGTCATAGTCGACACGGCTAAGGACAACACGATCGTGTCGAGCTGAATATCCTTTCCACAAGTGTGGACGTATGAGTCTAGGGGTGGTGGTCACTCCCAAATTACCGTTGATCGCGCGCCCCGATGCCATCCAAGCCCACGTGGACTACCGAAACCGAGACTTGGTCGCTGAGCACATGACAGTGCACCTTTCTTGGCTCCGACCCTACAGTGCATTCGGGGCATTCCCAATTTCGATAGTACAGGAGGTTTGGCTACGCCTTGTGTCCTACTCGTGAGGTTGGGCGGCCACAGTGTCCGGCGTTCATTTTTGACTGGGTGGCTCGACCCAGCGACACGGCATCTCATCCGATGCGAGTCCTGCCTTTGGAGAAACATCGTCGCTGGAAACGAGTTTGGGACTTACCAAGTGCGCCTCATCTTTGTGATCCATGGCCCTGTCGTTACGCAAAAGTACCAGGTTTGTGGTGGTACAGCGGAAATGTCCATCAAGTTGAGCTCGACGCCCCAGAAACACGAACTGGATCTCGTGGGCTGACGTTAAGCCTGTCGTGCCTCGTTGGCTGCCGACCTTCTACACTAGTGTGTTCCTTCCCCGTCACGTTAAACACTACGCCCTCAAGCCAGTCAACCCTGAAACCACGAACGACGGTGACGTCGAGTCGCCCACCAGAGCTGTACCAACTGTAATCAAGTTGAAATGTGACGTTGAAAATGTAGACCAGCCGTCCGTGCTTTCGAGGTGGAATGACGCGTGGCTACCAGACACACATCGTGGCGACTACTGGTAACACTCACATTCCATCGCTTCCAGTGTTTTTGAAGCAGATTAGATTATACCGGTGTTTAACAATCGTTTGGCTACCGCCCTGAATTTCCAAGTCTTGACCAAGTCGTTTGAAATCCACGGATGGCCCAAACATTCGGCAGAGGCACGTTGTTTGAAATCGTTCGTGGCTAAGTGGCGAATATCTCCGAGCTCCCCCGCATGAGTATCTGGGCGGAGGGGGCAACCAGGCATCTCCGCTGAGCTTCTCCCCGACATGTTGTCGACACAAATGGTGCTGGACCATCCCAAGCTGGCCGACCGAGCTTCAGGCGGCGCACGTGGAAGCCATGGCGAACAAATTCATGGGGGCGTGTATGACTGCGTGTTTCCGTGCATAACAGCGGATGGTATAGTGTGTTCAGAGTAAGAACCGTAAGCGATTAATAGACACAGGTTTGGCAACACTTTTCTTTGCAAACGACATCCTATTTCACTTACAGGGGGAGAAATTTAACCAGTTTTCGTTCCCACTTGAGGTTGCAATGGTTTGGGACAAAGCTAACGATAGCGTTGAAGTGCACATCTTTACGGACAGTGATTGTACCTCACAAGGAATAGCCCCATATACGCAGCAATGGTAAGAGTGAAAGTGCGGAACGAGTAATGGACAGTTACAACCACGTTTGGACGGTTACATTTCGCATGGGCATGAGCAGTTACAGATGGTTCGACCGTTACACCTAGTGCAATGTAGATATGGGCTGGGACGACGAAGTACTCGTGGAAGGTGGCAACGATGTGGATGATATTGTGGTTGTGCCTACTGCCCAATTGGTCCAAGTAGGAATGGCAGACACCAACCTCATGGCAACATAACTGAAGTCTGATAGGTTCAGAGACGACGCAGGGCCAGCCAGCCTAGACCTCAAAATATGACAACCCGCCGGACTCTGCTCATGTACTATGACGAGGACTCGCAAGTGTTCCTGCTTCGAGACGCCGAGGCCACGGTGCCGCACGTCGGCTCCACCGTCCCAACGGTTGAAGAGTCCTTGCCACTATCACCAGCCAAGACATTACTCCAGCTTGTCCATCCATGGAAATGTCATGTCCAAGATGTCGTTGAAATAACATCCCCAGAGGACACCAAGATCCAAATGCCAAAGTCCAAAAAGAAACGAGTACACTTTAAGGTGGAATCCCCCAAACGTAATCGTAACAACACTCCGCCCTTGTCGACGGATCCAAAGGCGTTGGCTAGGCGTGAAGCCATCGATGATGTGTGTTCAACCTCCCCCAGAGTTGAATCAGAAACCCTTGTGCGCGATGTCAAGACTCAAGACGCACCGGGATTCGTGGAACGTAACCCGTCGACACTACCATCTAGTTCTTCACTAGTGGTATTTCCCACGGATGAAGGATCATTGAGATTGGCAATTGACGAACCAAACAAAGGCGCACTCAAAATCCAGCCTGAGGGCGTCCTTGCGACTGACTTGGACGTGATTCAGTCCCTCTTAACGGCGCTCGTGGACCAAGTGGTTGCGTCTATAGCCATTCCCCCTGCGATCGAAGAGCCAGGACTTGCCATTGCCATGGACATATTGGAAGCTGTTCTCGATAGAGTCTTCAACCCACTCAGCTGCCAAGATCGTCATCGTCATCCAAACAGTCAACCTCTACCTGCCGCCACGGTCAACAACCAACGTGTACAAAAGACGCTTCTGAAAGCATGCACTCAACCCAAGGCGGCTTCCCCACACTTGTCCCCAAAGAAATCACTAAAGAAGGCCCATCAAAACAACCAAAGCACCAAAAGTCAGTCGGTACTACCCCCCACGAATTCCAACGACTCCGCAGCGCCGGAGACTTTGATGACGTTGGAGATTGAAGGACGCTGGGGCCCATTGGTTGAGCGCCTCCGTCGCGACCCCACGATTCCTCGGCCATTGTCGCAGATCGAATGGTGTACTGGTATCAGTGACGTTCATGTCAAGCAGCGTCGGGATGGCGTCCATGGCCTTCGCTGCACGTTTTCAAACGTCACGGGGGAATATTGGGGTGACGACGAGTACTAGGAATGTTTAGTGTATGAAGCAATATCCTATGTTAACGTTAAAAGGGATTCGTAACTCAACATGTATAGTACAGTACTTCGAAGTAGTAAGAACCGGAACTTAGTGATTTCGTTGTACATCTAGTATTTGTTACATCGTCATCAAACTGACGCGAGTGCCTCAATTTATCATACGAAGTGACAGCTCAGCGACGCGCAGGACCAATATTCCGTTGAATCGGAAGTGGTTCAGCTTGGGCTTGAATGGCCTTGCGGTTGTGGTCGGTGGCGCCTTCGTCTAAACTTACTGCGAAGGTTGTCAATCATTATATGAAACCCATCAAAAGGGAGTGTTGGTACTGTGAGTTCAGTAAACATTGGCAGGATTTGTCATGGGCTTTCACACGGTACCACAGTCCGCTCGCTTGGTGTATTCGCCGCCATTGGAGCGCTTGGACAGCGACGTGTATGCCATATACTCAGAGGACGCCACGATGCAGTTCGTTCCCTTCCTATGCCGGATGCCTGCCAACGACTGGAAGGAGCGGCGCCAGACTCATCGAGCCATGTACCACACCACTGGCACAGGGGCCTTTTTTGATGTCGTCGAGGCAGAGTCAGGAGACGTCATCGGGACCAGCGGTTTTCGAGTGGTGGATGTTGCTGCCGGGAGTGGCGAGTGGGGAGTTGTGATCTCGTCCAAGTATCAACGACGAGGGTACTGCAAGGAAATCCATGATGCTTGCATGGCATGGGCGTTGAGCCAAGGCGTCGTCACGGCCACTGCAAGAACTTGGAGCTCGAATGCACGAATGGTGACACTCCTTGAACAGTATGGGTACCGATTCGTGGAAACCGTTGAAAACGACACTGGCACTTGGCGAGCGTACGAACTCCACCTGCCCGTCACGTTGAAGGGTTAATTTCCCATCGTTGAGTTTGTGCTAAATTGCACTTGAACTTTCCACGCGCCGTCGTCCTTGGTGGACAATTTCGACACGATATGCGATATAGTGGGCTCTGGAGTAGTATGTCGTGGACAGTGGCTAGGTTGGCTGCATTTGGATGACTCAAACCGTACTGCATCACACTTCACAGTTAACGATTCTATCCTTATCTACTGGAGGTACGAGCTCACTAGCAGCCAGTTCGTCGAGGTATTGCTTGGTTCGATAACTTCCCACAGCCACGAGCAGCAACGTCGACACCACTGCCACGACCATCAACATTTCTTGAGCGATCACGGTATCTCCGCTCGCAGCATGAGACTTTAGGAGCTCCGTCATGTGCGTGGCGCTGTGGCCAATGTACACTGTAAGCAAAGTTCGGACACCACAGACGACATGTGTCCACAGGAACAGGCCAAATGACACATTCAAGAGGGCGAGACCGTAGTTCTTGACAAAGAGCGGGATGTAGGCAAACTGCACCAACACGACAAACTGGATCTCGTTGCGCTCGAGTAGCAAAGCCTACGGCAAGGTGAATATGGACCTATGTATTGTTCGTACCCAAGCCCGTAGCATTGGCTGTCCATCGTGTAGCTTTTGCCGAACTGTGTCTTGCATGACATAACGACCAAGCAAGAAGGCAGCGACGGATCCTAGTGTCCGGCCCCCAACAGCGACTGCTGTTCCAACGCCAAACCCAAAAATATACCCCGCCAAGAGGTCAAGCACCGTCGAAGGGCAGCTAGAAAGTGTCGTTAACAATATTGTCGATGATTCTTCTCAACCCACCACAAAATCACACACGCAGCGTAGATCAGCACGTAAATGAGTCCGCCGGACACTTGATGGGTCTAGAAAGACATTGTGTGCGAGGTCCGTACACACGAGCGTGTCATCAACGCGCACCTGTTCCCAGCGGACCAAGTCACGGAACGTTTGGGTTTGAGTAAACGCCCACAGGCCCACGACCACGACCAAGCACAACGCCCCAGCGACTGTGGATACGAGGACATTTGAGCAACGTGAAGACGGTTCTTTCGACGACTCCACTGCCATTGGAATCGAATCGTATGTCGGGTGCTCGCCCATGGTTGAATGCACCGATGAACGTTGTAGTTATCCGGATATCTTGAGGGTTAACCGAATTATCCGAGGATTTTTCGACAGGCGGAACGTATGGAAGATTTGTGACTCTTTGCCCTAGTTAAGCTTATACAGTATTTGAATTCAGGAGTTTAACGTGGAGTCCGTGAGCGGTTTTATTTTGCCTGGAATTGGATACTATTAGTATAACGTTAGTACTGTATACAACTCCACGAGCTTTGAAACGAAGTTTCAGCACCTAATGGAACGTACTTAAAAGAATTAACAGTAAAACAGTACTTCGAATTATTTATATGGATTTCAAATATCCGTGATAGTATCATGTGTCATCCAAACGTCATCCCAACGTAGGCCGTAGGCCGTGCCGCTCCCGGACGAGGCCTGTATACAATGACCTAGCATTATCCTAATTTACTCTCATCTATACTAATTAGGATATGACCTAATATTAATGGTGACCTGCCGCTGCCCGACAAGAAGAAAAGATAGATCATTCGGTGAAGTGAGAAGCTTAGATCCGCGCTCTCGTACGGCCGCGCTTGCGCAGACGGCCTCCCGGGCGCTCGGGGCCAACGTAAGGCTTGGTCACTACTTTAGGTTTCATCCACAACTTCATCCAATGTCATCCAAATTTCATCCACATGTCATCCACGCTTTTAATTCAACAATTATATTATATTAACCATAGTATCCAAGGTTGGTATTAATATTCAATGCTGTCCCGTAAGTCTTACGTATACCGGTTCGAAGTATACCGGTACTATACTTGAGTCTTAAAATAAAATAGTCGTTAAATAATGTATAGCATTACTACATGAGAGGTGCCATTTATTAAAACAATTGAGAAATTCTAACTATGATAATATTCTACATCATTATAATATTACGTTTGTGTTCATGAATCGTTGCTTGCGAACGTACAGCAGAGTTTCTCAGTTGGACCTTCAAGATTCTGCATCCAGAATATGTGGTTGGTGATGAAGAGATTGTAAAAAACAGCATCAAAATCGGCTCACTGGAAAATTTCTTTGCATTCGTCTCGCTCAAACGGACAGTACGTAATACTATAAATAGTAGTACTCTACTCGGAGAATTAATATTACTTCGAAGTACTACGTATTATTCATAATAACGTAAATGACCAATTTATGATCACTTTTTCGAAGGCGTCATCGAAGAATTCACATATCTCCGGTCTCAGGAACAATTTTCACATTCTGTAAAGTGATTGTAAACAACGAAACATGTTGCTTTAACCTCATCATCATATTATCGCCTTTAAGAATATTGTTTAGGTACAAAAGTCAGACTTTCCAAG
>NW_009798270.1:694537-710244 GCF_000520075.1 Aphanomyces astaci | reverse complement strand
CGCTGCGTCACCATCAAAGCTGTGATTGGGATTTGTTTGGGATTTGAAACTCGAGCGTATAATTTACGAGAGGTTTGCCGTCATAACATATTGCGATGCGATTGGCTGATACGGAGAGATCATAAATTGGTACAGTGATCATAAATTGGTCATTTACGTTAGTAACCGTTTTGAATAATAATATTAATATCTCTAACTTTAACTGATCTTGTGCATAAAACGATGCCCCTGGTACCTACCTACTGTACCTGTCTATCGTTATCGCGAAGCAGTAGCACTCATTTTGGACTGGCATGGACATTCATGGAGAATACAACGTTATACTACCTTTAGTAGCTACATTTAGAGAATTGCTATAAAATTAAAGTTAATACTCTCTCACTACGAAATTAGTTTTTGTTTGATAAAACCATCACATAACAGTCTCTTCCTCAAAGTAGAGGGGATCGGTCGTTACACGAAGCAATCAATCACGAGCAGAGGTCGTCACTCGTATCGTTATGTTGAGTTAGCATGCCGTTTGCAGGTCCTGGAGGTTGTCGATAAATTCGACTTTTTCGGTGGCTTGCGGGGCGGAACGATCCAGAGATAATCCCAACAAGTTGAGTTCAAGTCTAACGTGGTTTTGAGAAGAACGGTAGAATAAACACAGAGAGTAGAATCAAAGCGTACGTAGACGTCACGTTGACCGGTCGAGGGGTGGGTAGAAAGTCGCCATGGGGGACACTCCACAGCTTGAACCCCATTCCTTTGGCTTGTGCAAAGAACAGATCCTACAATGTCGTTAATCAACCATACATATATACTTTGGTCGACACAAATAACCCCATTCATACCTGAGTGCTCTGCGCCCGGCACACAAAGCCACAGTAAAACACCACGTCGAATGGCCGTTCCGATTGGTGCATCAAGTGCTATTGTATGTACCGTCGTCAGTACATTTAAATAAATAAATAAAATTAGTATATATAAGAATTACATTGATATATATATAAGAATTACATTGATATATATATAAGAATTACATTGATATATTATATATATATAAGAATTACATCGATATATATATATATAAGAATTACATTGATATATACATATAATTCACATACCTTGATCGTACGAAGCAGAGGCAGGACCAAGTTTGGCCAGCACACGACGTCAGCCCCGAGCAAGACGTCAATGGGATGCGGAAAGTCTTTTTGAAACTGCACGACGCTGTCTTCTTCGCCCCATAGCAGTTTGAACACTCCACATGGCTAATGAAAGAACCAAGATACATTGGAAAAACAATACAAAGGATATGGCGTACGGTGGATGCTTGGTCGGCATTCTGGTCGAGCAGTCGCAGGACCACGTCGTTGCCGTCGGTGATGGCCGTGCGCGACCTAAACACCGTGCGCTATCCATCAACCGCGTCATCTTGCTGTTGAAAACACTCACGCAAATTGAGACGCTACAAAGCCGGCCAACCCTGCACCCGCTCCAAGCTCAAGCACAACCTTGTCTTGGAATAGTGCTCGGTTCGCTGCGACGAACCTATGGAAGTTGATGAATGGACGTGTACATATCATCGACACGACATACCATGACAGCAGAATGGATACAGGCCAGACAACTTGTCCTGTCAGGTCGTGGTCGGTCTAACAAGGGAGTAAGTACATCATGCGGCGAAGGGAAAACTTTTGGCCACGTACTGACGCAGCTCTCGAGCTTAGCAAACTCTGCTTGATGTCACCGAAGTCGTATTCCGTCTTGGTGTAGCTACAACATGCAGTGACGTGGCAGGCTAACGTGCATCCGCGTACTTTTCATTCAGGAACAACGCTGGGTTGAAGAAGTCGTCGTAATCGTCGTCCAAGCTCTGCATCATTCAAAATTGGGAAAGCAACAATGTAGGAAATACACAAGTCTGATTGGTTCGTCTTGGTTTCTGTATTGTGATTGGTCCAATGATTCGTAAACTGCTCTAGGATTGGTTGAAAGTATTGACGTAATTGGATTGGTTGAAAAATATTATACTCCAATCCCATTGGTCGTTAATACGTTCAAGTAACCCAATCACAATCCCAAAAGCACGAGATTCCGCAATTCATCATGCACAATCCCGCTGCCGCCCTCCTGACGGCGCGACTGCTTCCAATATGCTCCTGCTTTGTGAGCCTTCCGGAGTCATTCGTCCGCCAGCATCTGCAACATGTCAATGTAGGACTCACCATGCTCATGTTCGAGCTTAGCTCTATTTCCATTAGCCAAACTTCGGCGCAACGATCCTTCGGTTCAGCTGGCCGCAAGGGGCAACCGTGGAGGCTGCGTATGTTGGGTGGGTTGGCGACATTGCCCAAAGGTATATCCACCTTACAAGATCGTCTGCTAACGTTATGTCTATCATGCAGTGACGACATGGAACTGTCGCTGGAATTCGCACAATGCATGCAACTGGTACGTTACTCTAAAGCAATTATCGTCATAACTACATCATCCTACGGTAGACTGACGCCATGGACGCGATGCCTGGCCTTCGCATTAGCGTAAGCGTCGTGCCGTCCATGCCTGTGGCGCAGTCCGTCGAAATGGAGCCATCTTCGCCCGACGACTGGGAGATCATCCAACTCCACGCAGGATACTTGGAATCTGACATCCTGCGGCAGGTATATATACACACCACCTCTTCAATATTCAATCAGTATATGCGTATAATTCTTTCTCCATGCAGGTTTGTGTGGTGCAGCACAACCAAGTGATTCCCATTCGTATTCAACAACACACAGTGGTGCACTTGATCACCCGCCTTCCGTCCGACATGTACACTGTCTCATGATTATGTTTCTGGGTGAATGCTTCACATTCACGTTCGTAGCCCATTTGCGCGCCTGTCGTCAAACTCTGAAGTGTACATATCCCCCAAAACTCGATCCCCTTTGCCGTCATCCGATCAGCCCCTGTCGTCGTCGGTGCAGCCGCCTTCGCCAATCCTGAAAATTCAAGTACGACCTGCATGATATTGTTTCTGGCTTCACATGAGAACGCCCTCGACGTGTAGCCGTGTACTACCTACAAACCGAACGGCAGTTGCGTCCACTTGGTCATGGACGACGATGAAATTTTGATTCACCCGTTGATGGTGGCAACTCTTCTTGGAACCCACGACATCACGGGGGACATCGCGCTGGTTGCCTCGGTGTGGGACGATGCTGCAGATGCCACGTATGTAGAGCTAGCACGCCCCTGACACTGCTACTTTAGATGTGGATTTCTACTTGGGTGTAGGACTCGTCCAACCTGCGTGGGTCGACTTCGGGCGTCCACAGACGTCGCGTTTGATTCGTGTGGGCTCTCACCGACCATTCAAAGCGAGTTGGGTCTATCGTCGCTGGCTCATGTCCGGCTGCGCTGGCTGACGCACCCCCCGTTGCTGCCCCTGTGCATCCTCTTGACCCCACTGTCGGCAATGGATAACGTCATCGATCGGTTCCTTTCGTGGAGCCAGTCGTGTGGCCTGATGTATGTGTTGTCCAGCCAAAACCGCATCACACTCGACACCGATATGCAAGTCGTCGTGACCATTCAATTCAACGATCCCAACCACGAAACAGCTGCCCGTACGTTGATTTCGTTGTGTTTAACTTGTAATTCAATGGCCACCACGTCCTTGACTAGCCACGGCAGCATCATCTCCAGACGAGTATGTGATCGTGGGGGACGGGTTCTACCTCCCACGACGGCAAGATGTAGCTATGGGCACTGCAACCCAGCAGGACGCGGTTGGTGCCGTCGTCATCCCAGACCAACTCGTGACGTTTCCTGGTATGGAACCAATTGTGACGACGTTGTGGAAGCGGCTGTTTCCGGTCCTCGGTCGCGACGGGTGTGGGGTGCGCACGCGCATGGGCAGCGTCAGTCCGCCGGGGTCGATCGTCCTCCACGGTCCGCGGGGGACTGGCAAGTCGTCAGTCCTGGCGGCGCTGCAGTTTAAATGCAAACTGTCGTTTGGGGTCATGTGTGACACGGTGGCCGTGCCTTGTCGCGACCTCCGTGGACTCAAGATGGACAGCGTCAAGGCGGCGCTGACGGCCGCGTTTGACCGAGCCACGCACCTGGCGCCGTGCCTCGTCACTCTGGACGACATTGACGCCCTCATGCCTCCGGAGGACGACACCTCTGGAGCGGCTGGCATGTCGGAGCAGTCGCGGCGACTGGCCGAGCACGTTGCCGCCGTACGTCCCTGTCACATTCCCTCGTGAATACTCTACTTTGAAACTGGATTTGATGGATACGCATTGTTAGCTCATCAAACAAACTCGACACGCCATGCAGCACCATGCCGCCGCCATCGTCAGCCAAGTCGACTCAACCTGCGACTCCAACTGGCCAGTGTTTGCCACGGCGTGCTCCAAGAAAAGCGTGGCGGTGGTGGCCACTGCGCGAGAAGCCCAATCGATGCACCCCCTACTTCGCACATGCGGCCTCTTTGATCGCCCCATAGCGCTGTCGTTGCCAGACGCAGTCGCCCGGGAATGCATCCTCCGTGGGCTCGTGAACCGGGCTGAAGCGGTTTATCCCCCCACAGACGAACAAGTGCAGGGGGCGGTTCAAAAGACGGAGGGGTTTAGTGTCCGCGACTTGACACAAGTGGTAGATCGGGCAGTGCACCACGCCACCATTCGTACCCGGCAATCGACCACGCAAGATCGAATGTCGTTGAATTTGTTGGCAGGTCTGGAAGGCTTTACACCGGCGGCGTTGCGGGGAGTGGAACTGTTTAAGAGCTCGGTGCAGTGGTCCGACATTGGCGGGCTGCACGACATCCGCCAGACCCTCAAAGACACGCTAGAATTACCTACCAAGTTAGTCCCGATTCTACTATTAGTAGTATTTTGTTAATACAGCTCGTAGGTACGGCAGGTTGTATGCGGCGGCGCCGATCAAGTTGCCGTCGGGGCTGCTTCTCTTTGGCCCCCCTGGGTGTGGCAAGACGTTGCTTGCGAACGCCGTGGCCAACGAATGTGGGCTCAATTTCATCAGCGTCAAAGGGTAACCAACCATACATGTATAATTATCATTGGGGCACTCTTTGTATGACTATGCATGTAGACCGGAAGTCCTCAACAAGTACATTGGCGCGAGTGAACAAGCGGTCCGAGATTTGTTTGCGCGCGCGGCGGCGGCCGCTCCAAGCGTCCTCTTCCTGGACGAGTTTGATGCGATGGCACCTCGACGAGGGGCAGACAACACGGGCGTCACGGACCGCGTGGTGAATCAGCTGCTGACGTTTTTGGATGGCGTCGAGTCACGTCAGGTGAGAATCCGACTTGTTGATTCGTGCTCTCACTTGGATTTGTATGCGTGTGCTTCAGGGTGTGTATGTCCTCGCAGCGACCAGTCGCCCAGACATGATTGATCCGGCCTTGCTTCGTCCTGGTCGATTGGACAAGAGCCTGTATTGCGGTATGAATGTACATACATCGTTTCGTTATCATGGCAATGCGCGTGAGACTGACTTATTGGATTCGTCGGGGGCTTGGATAGGGTTCCCAAATGTACAAGATCGGCTCGACATTCTGCAAGCCGTGAGTCGAAAGATGGACTTGGCCGATGACGTGTCGATGGTGTTGCCATCCGTCGCCCAACAAACAGAGCTGTATTCTGGCGCCGATTTGCAAGCCGTACGTGTTGCCACGTCATATGGTTAATATCTGTGTTGATATATATATATGTTAGGTCATGTACGCTGCCCAACTCGAAGCCGTGCATGCATCCATTCCTTTCGCAGATGACTGGGACATGGAGTTCCAAGATTCCAGGTAGGTGCATATTCCTTAAATGATCGGAATACTATTATTGGGTTCTCAAAGTCATTGGATCGTAGCGACTCTGTGAGTTTTTCGCCCAAGGTTCCGCATCACGCGTCCAAGGTTTGCGCGTCGCACGTCCAGAAAGCCCTGGCGGCGTCCCGACCATCCGCTTCGATTGACGCCAAACGGCGCTATGATCGCATGTATGGCTCGTTCAACAACTCGACCCAGCAGCCTCGCGTGACCGAGTTCAAGACGGCTGAAAGCAACCTAACGTTTGACAGATCGGACGCGGCGCATTCCACCCAACGGTCGGCGTTGTATTAGTTAACCAAATATATCGGGATATTGCAAGGAAAAGTGCAGTCAAGTATTACACGTGTAAAAAGTATGGGGCTACCTTTTGTTGCTTTTACTATAGCCACAAGCCATAAAACCAATTTAAAGATAACTTTTTTGGAGGCGTCGGAGTAGAATGGACTTAACTTTTGAGTCCGTTACGATATTTGAGTTTTGAATAGGTGATTCCAATACAGTAGACAAGACGCTCCACTTTCAGTTCATAATCAAATTATCAGCTTAGACGAAGAACATCACAGGTAAATTTGTTACTTTCTAAGCATTTGTACTCACATTTTGATAACCAATTTAGGATAACTTTTTTATCTTAAAGTATGTATATGTCGGTGCATTGAAATTCTGTGTTTAGGGTAAGCGGTTACAACAGGCTGAATATAATTTATACAAGGGTACTGTTTTATAGAGTTATATTTCTGTTGTGGAAGGATGTCCACCGAGTTGAACACTCGATAAAACCTCAGATCCAACCCAATGTGGGCCATGTCGACTAGGGTACTTCAAAACCAATCTTGAATGACAGTTACCAATGGTTTCTACGCCGTTTTTGCATTTCATTCACGTGACGAAATCGTCAGCATTATATGACAGAGGTTTTGACTAGAACAAATAACGAGGTGTGATTGGGCAATACAAAGTTATCCTAAAGGGTATTTCTCAGGATCGTCCATCCCTGTCCGATATTTCTCAAGATCGTCCATCGAGAAATATTATTATTCCAAAGGAGGTAAAGCAATTCCATTGGTCAAAAGTAAATCGAGTCAAACAGTAAAACCACTCGAACTTATTTCACGTTTTGCGGCCGACCACAGACTTTTGGGCAGGCGACAGTTGCGCACAGCCGTCCTGGTCCGACGATGCGACACCGGACACATGAGGTAGCGATTGCCGTGCGCGTGTGTCCGGGTTCATGCGCAAGGTCGCCGCGGCGCGGGCATTAACGGCTTGATGTGCTGCTACGGCAAGAGGATGAGCCTGGCATACAGGTAAAGTGAATGGCAATCGCTACCTCATGTGTCCGGTGTCGCATCGTCGGACCAGGACGGCTGTGTGCAACTGTCGCCTGCCCAAAAGTCTGTGGTCGGCCGCAAAACGTGAAATAAGTTCGAGTGGTTTTACTGTTTGACTCGATTTACTTTTGACCAATGGAATTGCTTTCCCTCCTTTGGAATAATAATATTTCTCGATGGATGATCTTGAGAAATATCGGACAGGGATGGACGATCCTGAGAAATACCCTATCCTAAATTGGTTAACAGTAAGTTATCTTAAACTGGTTGTTTACGTTACCAATAATGGAATGTCCAACCAACCGCCAACGTTTCAAATGAAAAGGGAGTGGCTTTGATCAACGACTTGGACGGTTCGATACTCACGATACGTGGATTGAATACGACCAACAGGACGACACATCATGTCGGAGTAAATTGTTGTGGGGGTTACTGTATTTTAGTATCGAAGTTTATTCTATACTAGTACATGAACAACGGTGCAGACTGGATGTACACAGGCCAGGGGGGCCAATTCGAGGGATGTGACGGGGCTCATGGCAACCTGCATGCTTGTCATGACTACGTTGAAGCCCCATGCATTGCCCAACGCCACCTAGTAACTTATAGTTACTTGAAAAGTACATTTATTACTATGTATTTATAGACAGCATTTATTCGCGGGCGGTGGACGAGTCAATGGCCTTTCGGAGTTCAGGCTTGTGGGTCGTCAAGTCGTCGACAGCAGACACCAGACTAGCGCGGTCCTCTTCTTTGATGGTTTCGCCGAGTTGTTCGGCCAAGATGCGGCACACGATCGTGTCGCACGTGACGTTGACGGAGGTTTGGAACCGGTCAATGAACCAATCCGTGGCGACGACGAACGCAAAGGTAGAAGGCAGGGGCACGCTGGGGAACACACTGCTCCAAATGGTGATGATCATGACGGCGCCAGCCGACGGCACTGGGCCAGCGCCCACGGCACCGATGGTAGAAACAAGGATGATCAAAAAGTACTCGGCCGCGCCAACGATGTGGCCAATGCCTTCAGCTTCCGCCATGAACACAATCGCGATAGGGTACACAAGAGACGCTCCGTCCATGCCAATGGTCGCACCAAGGGACAAGACAAAACGCGACAGGGTTTGCGTCACCTCGCGGGTCGCGTCAATGCACTCCATGACCACGGGAAGCGTGGCCATGGACGACGAAGACGCGAATGCAAAAGTTTGGGCGCGGGCCATCTTGTTGATCCACGAGTACGGGTTGCCCTTGACGAAAGCGCGCAGGAACAAGGGGTAGAACACGTAGGTGTGGACGAACAGACTGAGGAGCGCGCAGAGCACGTACAGACCGACGTCCGACACGAGCAGCTTCAAGTCGGATTGTTTAGCGATGGACGCCCCCAAGAGGGAAATGAGGGCGATGGGGGTACTCGCAATCACCCACATGATCATCGTCATAAACACGATATTGATGGAGCGGAAGAACGTTGCAACCACCGTCACGTCACGGGGAAGGAGCGCAATGGCCACGCCAAACGGGATGGCAAACATGATAATGGACAGCAACGTGGCGTCCGCGAACGCTTGCGTGATGTTGGACGGTACGATCGCATCGAGTTGTCCTTGGAAGGCCTGGGAGAGGGTGCGGCGAGTGAATTCTGTGTTCCTCTTGGCAAAACTGTCGTGGATGTCGTTGGCGACAAACACAGACGATGGAGAAAATTTGCTGGTCTTGTTGTAGGTTTCATCGTACACGCAAGAGACGTTGGCACCGACATGCGTGAGGAAATGGCCGGGTTCTTCGCAGGCAAAAGCAAACTCGGTGAGCTTGACTTCAATGCTCTTGGACTTGTTGCCAAAGCTAGAGCGGAAGATCAACACCCACAAGAGGCCTTCGACCGCCCCAATCATCGTGGTTGCGAGGTACAGCAAAGTCGTTCGCCAGCCAATGCGGGACGCCTTGCCCACGGCCAACATGTCCGCCATGCCCACGAGCAAGCTGCAAAACACCAGCGGAGTGACCAAACACTTGACCGCGCGGATGAAGAGGGAGCCGGGAACCCCAATCCAAGACACAACTTCCTTGCTGGGCGACGTCGAATGGAGGAGCGCCCCAAGGGCAACCCCGAGGATGGCACCGGTGAGAATACCAGGGATGCCAAAGTAGAATTCCTTGATGCGGTTGCGCTTCACAGGGGGTTCGGGGGACAAGTTGACTTGCGACACGGCGGCCGTCGGTGTCTCGACAGATTCAAATGCCGCCATGGTTAACAAGGACCAATTGAAAAATGACTGACGAATTTCGTGGCAGAAGTGGTTTCGCTTGCCTATTGTTGATGATCGTGCTCAACATTTTTTACATGTTACATCAAACGGTCACTAGCTACGACTGGGGTTCAACTTTGTCTCGGGCCGCGACACGTATATATACATGTCGCATGGGGTATCAAGTGATCAACGACAGTCAAATCTACAAGGACGCTGTCCGTTTGGCCTTGGATTCCTACTTGCCTATCACACTACTGTAGTTACTGGAACCCGGACGATAACTAAGTCGTCCTACAGATAAACTCTGGTGCTTTACTGGCGCCTACTGGTAGATCTTGAAGCGGTACAATCATTGAACGTGTACCTGTCCAGCAGGTACATACATGCTCGGCTGTTTTGGACACGTGGTTTCACAATCAAGAATCAAGATGGTGTCTTGGTGTACAATTCCCTCATTAAAACAGTTCCACTGTTGTTTTGACCCGAAATACTGTTTCTAAGAGGTTTCTATGGAACTTTGTATGATCACACCACCTCACCTCTTACTAGGGGTTAAGTGCATCTCAGTGGTTAGCGATAGCTGACCACTGGCGATGCAGTTAACCCTGGAGATTTAGCATCGTATGTATTCACCGGGGGTAGGAGGTTACTGAGCTACTAGAGAAAAGGTGTATCTGGATGTAAGAATTCCCTCATTGAAAAACAGTATTTCGGGTCAAAACAACAGTGGATCTGTTTTAATGAGGGAATTATTCTGTCTTGGTTTCGTACCTTGATACAGGCGTGGCGTGTCCTTGCGACAAACCCGTGACGAGCCTGAATTCTCGCCATATATTGGCCTTTGTGATGTGGGTGACTGCGACGTTTGAACCATTCGTTGCATGCGGGAGAACTGAGGAAGAATCAACGTATTAATCCTATTTAAAGTGTACGTGGAGCATCTAGTATACCCTGCTGAAAAACTACGATCAGTACTCTGTAACCTGTTTATCTCACGGTGTACTTTCAGAATGTGGTGGGGATCTCACGACATTGCCCGGATAACATTTATCCGGACAAAATACCTTGGGGGATAAACTTGCCCCTCAAGGAACCGCTTCTGCAGAGTACTCGTATGCTCCGATGAATATGAATGGAGCAAAGGAATGGCGGAGGAGCTTATCAGCTAGCAGTAATATTTATCTCGAAAAACGAGGTATTTACAAAAAATCGGACAAAGGTTATCCGGATTGTGTGCCGTAGAACCTCGGGTTGACACGATACTGTCTGTATGCGACTATGGGTGAACACAGAGATCGACGTTACATTCCAGCCAATGGTATTTGTTGATCACGACGGGTCACAGGTGTACGAAAGCGTTGTCAAACGTAGCACAGCTGTAAACGTTCATATTCGAAGGTTGGAGCGACACATAGCATCGACCCCTTTGAGCTCGGCACTACTGAAGTGCTAATGCTCCGGAGTACGTAACATGAACTAGTTCAAGTTCATGCAGGGATATGCGGCGCTGCATGTCGAATTCAAATCCAAACGGAACGCGTGCATACAACTGCACTTACTGTACAATCCCTCATTAAACAGTACCGGTACCACTGTTATTTGTCTCCAATTTGCGTGTTTGTTCAGAACTTACTGATAGTACCCTGACCACCCCACCTCTTACTAGCATCTTATTGGTTACTGTACATAGCGGGAGCTCACCGCTGGCGATGGAGATAACCCCGGGGACTCCGCATCGTATGTACTCGTTGGGGGTAGGACGGAGCCCCCAGGTTACAGGGCTACGGGCGAAAAAGTGTATCCTGTATTTCCAACGGTAACGTTAACGTTATTTCGGGTCAAAACCGCAGTGGTACCAGTACTCCTTTACACTAACTGTAAGTTAAACAGGGAATTATTCAGCTTGAAGGACTTTGATGGTGCAAGCCTCTGGGACATGTACCTCTTACCTAGTGTTGCGACGGGGGGACCCTGTCATGGCGAGGAAGCTTTCCCGTTGGTTGTTCAACGAACAATACCGTAGAAGGTACAACGCAGTACTAGTACTAGTATACTACTACAGGTAGTACTATACTGTACGTAGCACCAGTATATCGGTTTACGTGCCAAATATCCGTATGGGTCACCATATGGATATTGGTTGTACGTTTGGATGTAAGTGATGCGAATGGCGTGCGGGGTTGTGACTATTATTTGAAAACCCAATTAATCGTTTTATGGAGGTACAAGAAATAGAGAGGAAAAATTTGCACTAACAAATGTAAATTGCTTACAATGACAAAATAATATTTTACTACCGAAGTATCTGACAAAACAGTCGGTGGTTTCTACGCTCCATCAAATCCGCACATCCTCATGGCCCCGCCACATCCATCAATTGCGCCATTTTGGACGTGACCCTTGCGCTATATCGCACTAAGCTTATACACTGTCGCGTTGCTTGATAGAAGAGTTTACAGTACAAGCTGCAGTAGCGGGTGTATCAAAAGGAAGGAATGTGGCCGGGGTGTTTTCATGCACAACTGCTGCCCCAGAAGTCCTGCATCAACACATCACGGTTCATACTGTTACCGCACGCTAACGAACCAAGGACACAAGTATGTACGAGGGTTCTCGCATGTAGACGGTACTAAAGGCATAATGGGTTATTGGCGTCCATGACGAACGGCGACCCAAGGTCATATACATACTGACAAGCAGTCATTCGTGGTCCGCAACCTTATTATGCATTACGTCCAACTACCTATTGATGTTAATCTTACATTATTATGCTTGTTAATCATACAGTCATGAACTTGAGCAGTCAAACATCTTCCCATACGTCCATACTTGGATACTGTATTGGTTCACCTGTAAAGTCGCGACGTGATGATGTTGGTCGAGGTAACCTACTAGTATACTAGGTATACTACTACCAGTAAATAAATACATATGTAAATAAATACATATGACTGGGAAAATATAGATTATGCGAGGTATTTAATGGGCGAAGGAAAACTTGCGAGCTTTTATAATTCGTCGGCACCCAAATTTATAATTTCACAAATCTCAACCTATTACTCCCAGAGTATATACAACGTAGTATACTCTACTAGTACACACTACTGTACGTACTCCGGAGTAAACTATTGTATTGAAACCACCTGAATCGACTACTAGCAATATACTATATTATTCCTCCTCGGAATTTTACCATACATATCGCTCACTCTTCGTTTGCTTGCCCCTGGAAACAATGGCAACATACGATGTCGTTGAGAACCCCTCGGCGGTGGCTTCGCACCTCCCGATAGACAGTACCCCCGAACCACCTGTGAAGCGCAGCCGCATCAAGGAATTTTACTTTGGCATCCCCGGCATTCTCACTGGCGCTGCCATCGGGATTGCCCTTGGCGCGCTAATCCAAACGACGTCACCCAGCAAGGAGGTCGTGTCTTGGATTGGGGTTCCGGGCTCTCTCTTCATTCGCGCGATCAAGTGTTTGGTCACCCCATTGGTGTTTTGCAGCTTGCTTGTAGGCATGGCGGACATGTTGGCTGTAGGCAAGGCGTCCCGCATAGGATGGCGCACGGCTTTGCTGTACATCACGACCACGATGATTGGGGCGACCGAAGGCCTCTTGTGGGTTTTGCTCTTCCGCTCCAGCTTTGGCAACAAGTCCAAGAGCATTGAAGTCAAGGCCACCGAGTTTGCCTTTGCGTGCGAAGAACCCGGCCACTTCCTCACACATGTCGGTGCCAACGTCTCTTGCGTGTACGACGAAAACTACAACAAGACTAGCACATTTTCCCCGTCGTCTGTGTTTGTCGCCAACGACATCCATCGCAGTTTTGCCAAGAGGAACACAGGTTTCACCCAGCGCACGCTCTCCCAGTCATTGCAAGGGCAACTCAATGCGATCGTACCGTCCAACATCACGCAAGCGTTCGCGGACGCCACGTTGCTGTCCATCATCATGTTTGCCATCCCGTTTGGCGTGGCCATTGCGCTCCTGCCCCGCGACTTGACGGTGGTCGCCGATTTCTTCCGCGCCATCAATATCGTCTTTATGAAGATGATCACGTGGGTGATTGCGAGCACCCCCATCGCCATCATTTCCCTTTTGGCGTCGTCGATCTCTGCACAATCCAACTTGAAGCTGCTCGTGTCGGACGTCGGTCTGTTCGTGCTCTGCGTGCTCCTCAGTCTCTTCGTGCACACGTACATCTTCTACCCTATCTTTCTTCGGTCGTTTGTCAAGACCAACCCGTACAAGTGGATCAATAAGATGGCCCGCGCCCAAACGTTCGCGTTCGGCTGTGCGTCGTCCATGGCCACGCTTCCCGTGGTGATGGAGTGCGTTGACGCGACCCGCGAAGTGTCGCAACCCCTCTCTCGCTTTGTCTTGTCCCTTGGCGCCACCATTGGCATGGACGGAGGTGCCCTAGTCTACCCCATTAGCATTGTGTTCATGGCGGAAGCCGAAGGCATTGGCCACATCATTGGCACGACTGAGTACTTCTTGATCGTTCTCGTTTCCACCATCGGTGCCGTGGGTGCTGGTCCTGTGCCTGCTGCCGGCATCGTGATGACCATGACGATTTGGGCCAGTGTCTTCTCCAGCGTGCCCCTGCCTTCGACCTTCGCGTTCATCGTCGCCACAGACTGGTTCATTGACCGGTTCAAAACGTTAGTCAATGTCACGTGCGACACGATCGTTTGCCGCATTGTTGCCGAACTAGTGGGGGAAACCATCGAAGACGAGGACCGCGTTAGCCTGGTGTCTGCTGTCGACGACTTGGCTAGCCACAACCCCAAGGTCAAGAAAGCCCTTGAATCGTCCAATGCGTAGGTCGCCGTTGCGATTCCGTGTTTGGGCATTGTGTAGCAGTACAGTAGTACTGTGTTTCGTATTAATATGTCCATTAACTGTAAAAAAATGACTCGATTTGTGGAATTCGTAAGCCTTACTTCGAGTTATTAACCAATCAGAGTGCATGGTTTCTTTGCCGTATAATTGGTCAAGACGATCATTTTATCGCTTTCAAAAATACAGCGACTCAAACACCTCGTGCCACCATCAGCTTAATGCTCATGTCAGCAGTTCATCACACTCTCGAGTACACTCACTAGCATGTTTCCTTAGTGCTTATTGAAGTCGACATCGAATGACGAATGGTCGATGCGAATTTCTCGTTAGGAAGGACCAGCAGCATCACTCCAGTACTACTTCATGGTTTCGGTGGACTGGGGCCAACCCCAAGGTCCTTCCAAGTCAAAATGAGGAAGTGATGGGTAAAATTACCGTCAGTAAGAATCATATTATCGGGGCATAGTCACCAAAAGTTTGACCAAATCAAGTCGTTTGCCCGCGACGTTTCGGGGTTTCGGGATCGACGAGTAAATTGCTGTAAACGACCTATTTACAGTACCAGTAGTTGACGAGCTTGACCCATGTGATTACTTGGTTCATGCCAAGATGCAAAACTAGTAAGACGACCAAAGTCGGGGGCATGTGCGACAGCACCCGAGCCCAGCACTTCCACCAGAGCGCCCACTACGCCAAGAACAACCACTACCAATGCTGCGACAAGACGAGGACCAAGTCGTACTGCATGACCATCGCCCAGGCTCAAGCTTGCGGATAGGAGCAAGGGGTCGCATTCTAGTACTGTAGCTCACAATCCAATAGCTGCAGCCTACAGCTAGCAATGCAGCAAAGCGAATAGAACGATCCTATTGGCCAGTTATTTTTACTTTTCTATCATATAATTGGACAGAAATTTGGTAAGGCAGCCTGCCTTACGAACTCATCAATAAGATGCGTTTAAAGGAATTTAAATTATTCCATACAAAGATGAAGCTTCATTCAATAAATTTTGAACTATTTCAGATCGATTTATGGAATTCGTAAGGCAGCTCACCTTGCGAGCCTACTAAACATACTGTTTCACCTTACGAATTCTGTATTATGTGTATTTTCAAATCCAAAGTACTATGATGCACGTCATCTAAAAACTTCCAACTGGCCAAATCGAAGAGTCGAGGTTTTATTATTTAACGTACAATTAATGTAGTTAAACCCAAAACCCAAAACGTTAAATACCGAATTTATGCGTTTTATCACTGCAGTGGGAGGTTAAAGGTCCCAACTGCCTCCGGATATTACATACGGATAAGAGTCACATACAAAAATCAAGATACATCTCAGCGGCCACCCCAATGGCCAAAAATATCCATGCGCCCATGTAAAATACCACTAGGTTAAATATCTATTTCTGGACCAATTCATCACCAAATTTGAATATGAGACGTAG